>NC_031498.1:28709171-28711340 GCF_000237925.1 Schistosoma mansoni | reverse complement strand
AGCTTTCAGGTTTTCATGGGTGGTCTAGCTTCAATTGACTCATGATTTGAACTATAAAATTACTGAAATCTCCATAAAAACCCCTTCTGATAAGTTAATCATGTCAAGGATTCTGTAACATTTAATAGACGCAAGGTCTTCCGATTCATTTTTCACGTCATTTTCAAATTCTGTCAAACGCACCTCAAAATTTACATTAACTAAACCTAGTTTATATTATAGACAGCTTAACCATCCATTTTGTTTTTCTATATGGATAAAAATTTATGACATTGCTCTCTTTTTCATAATCTTATTTCACCATTAAACTTCGTGTTCTTCGTATAACAATTGTACATATAAGATGGTGGTTGGAGGTGGTCAACAAGGAAACCAAGAACCTGGGTTTCATGCTACTTGACACTCGTCAGCAAAGCTTACCTGTAATCTTGAAGGAACTGGTGCTCCCTGGCAACATTAAAACTTGGTCGATAGCATTTGATCTGCACTAAGAAGAACCTGGCACACATGACATTGATCACTACCCAGTGATAAATTAATTGTAATTATATCTCAGTCCTACAGGAGATCGGCCAGAATATCTCAGTGGTAACGTCTCTGACTGTGAAGCTGGGTGACACGAGATAGAATTGGTCAGGGAGCATCAGTCCACTCATGATTACATGTATACCTTGATGACGAGTGCCAAATAGCACAAAACCTAGACTCAAAGTTTCCTGTTGACTACCTCCAACCACCGTCTTATTACAACATAGTAAACGCAATGTCGGGTAACTTAGACTAGCAGCCACATTGCAACTTGATCGGTAGGATTCGATCAACACTAAGAAGGACTTGACACACATGACATTGTTCACCACCCGGTGATCAATCAATTTTACATATACCAAAATGACTTCATTTTAATACTGTTATCATAACGACCAGATTTCTTCATTATACATCACTTGTGTTTATCTTCTCAACTTAAAAGTATTCACATTTACTCTGTTCAAACTATAGTCTATATGTTTCTCATGTTTGTAAATTCTTAACTTAGAGAATGATATGTTTGTTTGATTATGAGGTAGTCGAATTTCATATAAAAATCAATTAGATTCTAACAAAATTATAATTTAATATTCGGATTCATGAGTCTATGTAAGCTAGATGATCATTAAAAACTTGGAAACACTAGCGGACGTTTCGTCTTAGTATTCAGTCCAATCAGTGTCGGATAGAGAAAAGTATCTAACTCAGACAAGGGATGAAGGGTTGTACAAGATCATAGATCGATTAAAGTTGGACATTAATATTGTTGGATGCCAGATTAGTGGTCTAGAGGTTAAGCGTTCTCATGTGAGTCCAGCATACAGGATCGTGGATGCGTACTGTTAAGGAGTCCCGTCATTGGATAAGACGGCTTTATAGTGCTTCCAGGTTTTCCATGGCTATCTAGCTCTAATTGACTCATGAACTCAACTATTAATTTACTACAACCTCCACAAAAAAACCCCTTCCTAATAAAACTATAATTATTTGAAAACCTATAGTTTATGGTGTATATATGTATATACATACGTTTTCTCAGTGCTGGAAAGGAACCCACCAAGTAAACTATGAATTAATAATTTTACACATATCTATGAACAGGTACTGTGGTATGGGTTACTGATATCCACATAAGTAGTATATGGTGATGGTAGGGATTTGAATGTATTTTAGTAGAAGATCGATAAGGAGAGAATGGGGACGGCACGCAATTGGTATATAAAGGCATGAACAATTATATTCGAAAACTATGGACTGATATTTGCAGAAGGAACAGTCAAGATTGAGACAATGGATTAATAGTTTGCAAATTAACCGTCCATTATACGGTTCTCATATTTTAATGAGATATTCTGTAATGTTGTGCTAAAATACACTCGATTGTCCCCACCCGTGTTCTGTTCACTATAGTACTATTGTTATGTTATACGGTTATATTTTTCATTCCTCCTCATAGGAGTTTCATGTTTTTAACAATTGGGCAATCAAAACATATCATGACTCATTTAAAAACAAAGCAAAATGATCGATATAATAAATAAACTTGGAAAAATTCTTGTCTCCAGACAGGATTTAAAAACATTAGAGTTGATTAGTAAATAAATTATCATATAGTTGAGATCATGAGTCAATTGAAGC
>NC_031498.1:28706289-28708971 GCF_000237925.1 Schistosoma mansoni | reverse complement strand
CGAGACTGATAGACCCTGAGTTCGAATCTCGCGAGGCGCGATCGTGGTTGCGCACTGCTGACCAGTCCAACACTGTGACGAAACGGCCGTCCATTTCTTTCAGGTTTTCGATGGTGTTCTAGCTTCAATTGACTCTTGATCTTCCACGTATAAAATTACTAAAATCTCCACAAAACCCTTTTCTGAAAATAAATTATCAGTTAGAAATTAGTTTAAGGCCTCACCGTTAGATAGCTTTCCCTAATACAGATGGATAAAGGTGAAGTTTACATGGATTTCTAATGTATCCATGGTTAAATAACTTATTGAAACTGATAGAGTATGAGCAGTTAGGTTTACAATGACAGAAAACGTTCATTTGTCTCTTATAACAACAGAGACTTATTTCGAAGAGAGAATTGTTAGGGATAAACAAAATGTAGTAATAGTGTTTTTATGGCATCTGATGAATGTCGTTATGTGATTAATATAGTTCATAATATCAGAACGGGGTTTTGTGGAGATTTTAGTAATTCCTATATAGTTGAGATCATGAGTCAATTGAAGCTAGAACACCATCGAAAACCTGAAAGAAATGGACGGCCGTTTCGTCACAGTGTTGGACTGGTCAGCAGTGCGCAACCACGATCCCGCCTCGCGAGATTCGAACTCAGGGTCTATCAGTCTCGCGCACCAGTGCTTAACCTCTAAGACCACTGAGCCGGTATCCAACGGTGTTAATGTCTAACTTCAAGTACTCCACGAAATCGACCAACCGTCCACCAATGTCTTCAGTGAGTTGATATCTCCCAACAGACCTGGTTGAACTCCACTAGTTACTGCTTCTCACTAGAACTCCAAGAAATATCTCTTGAAACCAGTCACCTGTGAGCATATAAGCATTATCAGAAGGGGGTTTTGTGGAGATTTTAGCCTCAATTGACTCATGATCTCAACTGTTTAGTTCATAATAGTTAAAAAAAGAAGAATAACTCTATCATACAATTTGTTGTAGCTGGATAGTATCGGTTGAGAATCAGACGAACGAATTCATGTTTTGAAAATTTAGCCATTGTTTCATGCTGGATGACATTATCCGTCATGTTCTTAATGTTCAAGTTATATTTCATAGCCAGTATTTTGATCATTTTCCCAATCACTAAGTAAGTGGTGATTATTTACGTATGATTTTCACTAAACACTCAATTTTAAGCCCTTATTTTCAAGATACTATACTATTTTCGTTCTGAATTCTTAACTGCTCAATACTGTCATGTTCACAGTAGACAGTTGAGGATAACTACAGATGCCTGAAATAAAATCTGTAATGAGAATTACACTCCAGTACTCCACACTCACCTACTGAACAGAACGTGACTAAAAATGCTCTAAATAACACATCACTTGAACATCCTAAAAGAAATCTTAACCTGTTGGCACTAAATGTTTTGAACAAAGTATACAAATAGTACCGTTTATATTTTTATGCGAAATTCATCCATATAGCTACAGAACATTTTCTACATTATATCTGATTTCAATACATGATGGAAATCCAAACTCTAAATATCTTACCCTAACTAGGAATTATCGGGATACTCCTAAAAGTTTGACCAGTTTCTTTTTAAGATTCAAGGATTTGAACAACGTACTTGTGTGAAACCTGTTTATACCTTACTATATGTATATACTATATATAATTGTTTACTCTTACATAATCTATTCATTAATCAAACATGTTTCCTGATTGACTAGAAACTAGCTGAAAGTTTTTAATGGTTATTTTAAGATCATCTCTCTATTATACTTTAGCCAATTTATCCATCGCTGTTAAATGAATATAAGATCTTAAAAAAAACGTTGGGTTTGATTCTGTACACCTCGAAAAATATAAAACAAGAATTCAACGACAGATTGTTTACTGAAATACTGAAATAAGTTATCATAGCAGTGGAGAGCGAAAATAACAACAAATATGTTTATTTTATAGTTGAATTCATTAGTCAATTGAAGCTAGACCACCATGGAAAACCTGGAAGAACTGGATTGCCAACTCGCTCTATTGTGTAACTCTTCAACAGTGCACATTTAAAATCTCACCTTGCGAGATTCAAACCTCTTATGACAATAATCATATGCTCACTAATGACTGGCATCAAGGCATATTTCCTGGAGTTCAACCATGTCTGTTGTTAGATATCAACTCACTGAAGACGATGATGGACGGTTGCTCAATTTCGTGGTTGGTTGCCGAGTCAGTGGTCTTACGGTTAGGCTCTCACGAGCGAGACTGATAGGTGTTGGGTTTGAATCTAGAGCAGGCAGAATCGTGGGTGCACATCTCTAAGGAGTCCCATACTAGGACGAAACTGCCATCTAGTGCTTCCAGGTTATCATTGACGGTCTAGCTTTAATTGACTCATGAATTCAACCATAAAATTACGAAAATCTCCTCAAAACCCCTTCTGAAAACATATTTATTGTCCTAGAAACCAGCAGAAACAAGTTTGGAGTTTTATTATTATTATTATTATTCTAATTAAAATGATTTTAGTTGTTATTCATTTCTAGTATATTCCCTATTTCATCTATCCTAAATAACAAATAACTGAACAAAGAGGTAATGAAAGGAGAAAAAACAGAAAGAAGAGTCTATGATAAACTTTCACTGTGTTGTTTTTTTTCCCCTAGTTAATGAATTGA
>NC_031498.1:28640925-28706089 GCF_000237925.1 Schistosoma mansoni | reverse complement strand
CACAAAACCCCTTCTGAAAATTACAAATGTTTCTTTTGACATTTAATTGAACAGTTAAGATAGTTATTATCGATGAATCTAAGATATAAGTGAGTTATAGCCAGGTAGGTGTCAGAGATCGTCTGTCCATAAAACTTGAGGTGTTTTAAAAGAGTAAAGGATCGGTGATCTTTTTTTGTTTATATGAAAATACGTTAGCAGATTGTCTAACAAATATATGTTGAAATCATGAGTCAATTGAAGCTAGACCACAATGGAAAACGTGGAAGCACAATAGGATGAAACGGCTGTCAGGTGCTTCCAATATAAATTTACTAAGATCTCCACAAAACCCCCTTTTGTAAATTTACGTTGGTCTACTCAAAACTCTAGGCTATTTAAATTACAAATCTAAGACTCTGTAATCACGTTTTTCTGGGTTTTTTTTTAATGTGTTTAAGGTAATCGATTAGTTAATCGAAGAGTGATTATGGAAAACAGTAGAATCCAGTACACACATTTCGTTCTATTTAGGGTTCATCAACTTCATATACTTGCATACTAATGCTGGTATTTATACCGGCAGCAGAAATTTGTAACTTTCTGGTCAGTGTGTAATGTGTTATCCATTGAGGTACATCCAAATGACGAGTCTAAAGTAGGATCGAACGCGATTTATGAGTTTTACTACTAATCATTGTCAGTTTTACTTAAACAGCTGTACTTAACAGCAATATCGTATAAGTCGACTTAGGATAAACAACTTCTAATAGGAGATTGATCCAAATTCAGTCCTGAACATAAAAGAAAGATTTGATTATGTTTAGTAGTCGTATCAAGTAATCATATTCAATTCTGAATAGTTTACAATGTCTAATACTGAGAAGATTTTATAAGAAGCACAATGGTATTTTGTTTATTTTTTCTGTTCTGTCATGTGGAAAACAGAAAGTTTCAGATTTGTACATTTTATGTATCAATTTTATTATACAACCAAAAAACAAAAATGATACCATAGGCTAAAACTTGATTGAAAAACATTTATAGATGTAGATGAAAGACAACTGATCAATGCTTCAAACTAATTTTTAGTGTTGTCTAAACAATTGCTAATAAAGTCTATTTGATTTATGGAACTAGTTGGAATATTGTATAGATTCTTCAGAGAATTCATTACTTGTATCGAACATATGGATATTCCCATGGATGGCGTTTGAAGTCAACAGTACTGCGTTCGAGTCCCATACTGAACATCAACTCTGAGACGAAGGTACATCCAGCTGACAAGTCCCAAATCGGACAAAATGCGCGTCCTGGATTCCACTGCTAGCCACTATCCATATTTGCTTATAATGCTTGTGAATTAAGGCTATATCGGGGCAATAATCACAGTATGCACGTATGCCAATTAGAGACTGACCATTTTCAGTCCTTAATATCAATGGGAAGATTCAAACAAACAATACTATGTGAATTTAAACTTCATCCCATTGCACAAATAAGTGGTTATCAGGACTCAGTAGCTAAGTGGATAACGCGATGGCGTTAAAAGCGAACGGTACTGGGCTCGAGTCCCAGAGCGAACATCAACTCCGAGATGCAGGTACATCAAGCCAACTCGTCCGAAATGGGACGAAACGCGCCTCCTAGATTCCATTACTAGCTATTATCTATCTTTGCTTAGGGTACCATTATTGTTTAAAAATGTTTGTGTATTCTGTTAAAAATTATGTCCAATTCATTGTGACTAATTTGATACTTTTTAAAATAATAACAACTCCACAAACAGTAATCGTGCATCCTAATGATTAATACCGATCGATAATGTATGCAATGCATTTGTTAAGCATTTCAGTGACATAAAAATGAAGTTCCATTTTATCGAAGTTATTTATTCATAGACTATTCCACTCTTTCTTATTTAACCTACTCATGAAGTGTAATCTGAAGTGTTTAAACGAAATTGATAAAGGCTTATCCGAAAGAAAACGCTTCATTCTGTATGACCACTTTTGACTTTAATAAGACAGATGAAGGATGCAATATCGTTACTGTTTGAACATTATCCAAGACATGATTAGCTGTAATTAACCCATTTTGTTTCATCAGTCCATTCAAATTATATCTGAAGTTTCATAGGACTTTTAGTCAAAAGCCACATAATTGAATAGTTGTGTAAATATAATGCCCTGGTACGGCAGAGAGTGAGGAGAGTCCGTTCTCCCTCTCCATATGCTCTCACATGGCCACGCGTATATATCATCTGCCAGGGAATTCCTACTCACTGTCTTCTCGCATCACAGGTGTTGTTCACGAAAGTGAGAGGACGAAAAGCGAATGTCCAGCGCTTTCACCGGGTTGGTGGACACTGAAATTCCACCTAGGGGAATTGGGAAACCCTGATTCCAAACCAATGGTGCATATGGGCTCGAGTATCCTGATGGAACAAATGGAATGTGAATCAATTGTTTGTCACCGGCTACCATGAGACTGCATCTCCTTACGATGCTCCACTGCCTTGTGGGTTAGACCTTGAAGTCAAAGGCTCGGGGTGTGACTCCCTAAGAAAACCACCTGTTTCCGTCTGGGCACCTGTGCTGTATCACAGCCCTCACACAAATAAAGTGTGGCGCATATGTATCTGGTGCCGCTTTGCAACAATATGTACGTATTTAAATAAATAATAATAAATTCTAGTTTTAACTTGACTAATGTATTTTACAATCATATTATATTCAAACTACTTCAATCCAAACTATAAAAACTCGTTATGAATTTAAATGTTATAGAATTCCAGGGATAAATTAAGAATAATTGGCGGCCTGCTTAACCATCTGGGCTACCTGTTCCTGACATCTAGGTATTTCAACAAGTTATCTAATTTTCTTTATCTTAATATATCATTATGGCTATTAATCGCATAAACTATTCAGGTGCTTCTCTAAAAATTGTACAAATTTCTGTTGCAAAGGAGTCCAATCACAGATATCTTGGATACTGGAAATATGTAGTGAAAAGAATGTAGATTATATTAATATCGATTGACTGGGCTGCTAACTTCTAACTGGCGATCACGATCACTCACTATTTATCATCAGGATCGACGAAGAATATTGAATAAGGCCACTAATAATAATAATAATAATAATAATAATAATACAATATGCAGTCGATGAACACCAAATAAACATCCTTGAATGGTAAATAAAATCAATTAACAGACCAGAAGATTTCATCATGTCAGTCATTGGACGTCTACGATTATTATTATTAGCTTTATTCGATAATATACTTTTGGTACAATACAGAATTCTCAGCAAATTGTATTTTAACAAATTTCCGTTTCTTACTTCTTCGTCGATCTTGATGATGAATATTGAATGGTCTCCAGTTAAAATGAAGCAGTCTAGTCAATCAAAATCTGAATAATGTAAATTCTTTTTGCTGCATATTGCCTGCCAGCAACCACGATACCTCTGATTAGGCCTTTTGTAAGCTTTACAGAGAAATGTTATACACTTTTCTTAAAGTAATTACATCAAAAGGGGAAATTAAGAAATGATCATGGATAATAATATTATTATGAAAAAAATGATAATGATAAACAGTAATGATGTAATAAGGAAAGATGGATAGTGGTTAGTAGCGGAATTCAGCACACGCGTTTCGTTCGGAATGAACATCAGATCTGAAATGCAGGTACATCCAACTGATAAGTCTCATATAAGACGAAACGCGCGTCCTAGATCCCACTATTGGTCACTAATCATCTTTGTTTGTAAAGCTTGTAAATTAGGACAATATCGACCTAATTTGTACAGTATGCACATATACCCATAAAAGACTGATCAAATTGCAGTTCTAAACATCACTGGAAAGATTCAAACAAACAATATCAAGTGAAAGTAATGACTTAACTAGATAAATTATCTTTCGACTTCAAAATAGTACGTATTCATTTCATTAAAACGAATGTTCAGATATTGAAAGTCGGGATTTTAATTTAAAAATTTTAAAGAAAAATGATTTTTCTAAGTGAAAATTATTCAACTTTCTTTTTGCAAGAAGGAAGAAAACTATAATATTATGATAATGAATGAAAACACATTGAAGATGTTTAAAACTATTAATCATAGAGATGTTATGGTAAATGAAATGAGACTCCACAGCAGTAAGTCCCCATAATCCCTCACGCGGAACCCAAACCCAGGCCCTTCAGTTTCGCAGGCGAACACTTGACCTTTAAACCACTGGATCGCCATCCATAGGTGTTATTCTTTAACGTCAACCAATCCACAAGAAGTCGTGAAGAGTGGAGCTCAACTGTGTCTGTTGTAGAGGCAGTTACTCACTGAAGACAATGGTGGACGGTCATACAATATGGTGGATTTGGGGAAGTTAGACAATAACACAGTTGAATGACGGCTCGATGGTATAGAGGTTAAGAGTTCAGACACCCGAACGAAGGTCGTGGAGTTCGAATCCTACATTCAGAATAGTAGATGATCACTGATGAGGAGTCCCATGCTAGCACCTAACGACTGTCTAGTACTTCCAGGTTTTCATTATTGGTCTAGCTTATATCGAATCACGAATTCAACTATTGAAATTTAGTTCATATATGAAACAGTTGACTATTGGTGACATTCTCTTCTCTACGATCGTCTTAACCTTTTACCACCATATATATTGCACTTTCGATTGAGAGTATATACTGTAGATGGCTTCCAGTCTCGATTGACTATGATCACCACTACAATAAGATTACGCGCCAAAAAACGACTTGGTCCCTTCGATAACTCACAAACCAGAAGGCTTTAACTGGTCCAGACAAAGTATATTTATTGGCTATCTCGTGCTATCGAAAGAATACTGAGACGTACCAATGAGTACAGGCAATAAGAGCGAAGCGTAAAAAAGTTCGAACCAAACAAGAAGGATAGCGGAAGGAGCAGTGACTTTGATACAGTTAAACAACAACGAGTACGATAAAACAATCACTGATACCATTGGTTATAATAATAAATGTTTTCATTATTCCAATCGTGTTCTCGTTGAGAAATGCAGGTCACTACAATACTACTTATATCTACCAACATCAGTAGAATACACCATAATGAGACAAATAAATATACAATTAAACAATAAGTCTTTTTGTTGTAGATTACTTACGTGTTCCATCGAATCGTGTTGCAATAGTATCAAGAAATGTATTTTGTGGAGCTAATAATCCTTTTCTTTGTGGCATAATTTATAGATTTTGTTTTCCTTTTAGCTAATATCCATTCTATTAGTCTCCAACTAGTTTATATTAGGAATCAAATGAATATTATTATGGTTTTATGAATAATATTGAATAGTTACTGTATAGTATACATGGTGATTCATTGATAGATGAATAGTTGTCAATAGAGGAGTACTTCCTTAATGTTGTTTTTTTGTTTTTTGTTTGTATCTTCTAATCGGAGGGTATTCCTTTCTTTGGAAGAAAACCATAAAAGGTATGTAATATTGATGTACTTTATTTGTAAAATTTAGATTGTATATATCCTAACAACATATTTCAATAATTTAAGAAAGATCCATATTAGGAACCATATTGGGAATATCTTTTTTTTCCCCTCAATTTTTAGAGTAATCAACAAATTATGATTGGTTAATTATTGTTGACCAATCAAAATGAAACTTGGAATTAAACGTTAGTAGTTTAGTAAAAGTCAGGTTTATAAAAAAAACAACTCAGTTTATGACAAATATGATTTATATTTCTTATTAGTTATGAATATAAATGAAAGAAGAAGTATTTAAGCATCACATGAAATAATAAATTACCATGGTAACAGTACCGATGAGCATATCCTGTTTAGAATAACTTCTACGTGACTTTTCTCAATGATAAGTTTTTAGTCATGGTATTATTTAGAGTCAGGGAACGTTAGATATTTGCTTTGTGCTGGTATGTAACCTCAGATTGGTGTTCACACATGAATTTTCAGTATTAGTGGAGAACAGTTAATTATTTGAGTCACTGAGGTTGCATTTCATTATACGTATTAGCAATGGTTCAGGACCTAAGTGAATTTCGTAGAATACAAAAAGTTAAGATCCCATTATAATGTAAGTCATCAGTGAACATGCGATTATATTTTAAATGGTAAGTGATCCTTGATGGAATTGTTATCGGTCATTGCTGCTTAGCTCCAGTGTAAGATAAAAGGTCTCTCTATTCCTCCCAGACGGATATTTAGTTATAATTTATCCGTATTGTGAACATGTTCAAACACAGTCACTATACGGAACATTGCTTATAAAACAATTTATGAATATTCCAGAGGAGCATATACGAATTACTATAATATCCACAAAACCCCTTCTGATATTAATCAACATATGCTCACTGGTGACTGACTTCAAGAGGTATTTCCTGCAAATCTAGTGAGAAGCAGTGACCAGTGAAGTTCAACCAGGTCTGGTGTGAGATGGTAACTCATTGAACGCAATGGTGGATGTGTCGCTCAATTTCGTGGATCGGTTGAAGTTAGACATTAACACCGTTAGATGCCTGATCAGTGGTTCTAGAGGTTAGGCGCTCGCGCGCGAGACCAATAGGTCCTGGATTCGAAACTCGGAAGGCGGAATCGTGTATGTGCACTGATGAGGAGTCCCACACTGTGACGAGACGGCCGTCAAGTGTTTAAGGTCTGATCCACAAGGCAGTGGAGTGACGTCAGCAGATGCAGTACCACGGTAGCCGATGACCAACAATTGGCTCTTACGCCATTTTCCCCTCATGATCCGGGAGCCTATGTGAACCATTTAGTTTAGAATCTGGATTTTCCAACTCCTCTAGGTGGGTCCTCCATATCCACCAAACCGATTAAAGCACCGGACATTCACTTCTCTTCCTCTCAATTTCGTAAACAACACCTCCTCGACGAGAAGGTAGTCAGTAGGACTTCCCCTCTTAGTGGTTGTATGCACATGGTTATGTGAAAGCATTTGGAGAGAGTGAGAGCTGATTCCTCCCACTCTCAACCGTACCAGGGCATTTGAAGGCATTACATAAGATAAATAACATAAATTCTACTGTTTATCACAATTCAAATACAATATTTTAATTCCCTAATGTAAACATACTATGTCATCCTTATTACTGACACTTACAACTACCATTCAAGTAATATGTTGTTTTTTCCAAGAACCATTCACTTCATAACCTGTTTTTCCTTATCTGTATGCTTGTTTAAAAAGAACATTCATTATATGTGTATATTATTGTTTTTATTATTGATAATAAATATACAATGAAATGATAAGGTAAACATGTAAAGAAAAAAACCCATTACAAACACATTAACAAACAAGTGTGAAATGGTTGACAATGTTGTATACCAATGTTAGTTAACAAGTATATAATGAAACGACACCATTTATTTTGTTTGTTTTTGTTTGGGGGGGAGATGTTGTACCAATTATTTTGATATATATTACACGGATACATACAAGTGAACAAAGAAAAAAACAAAAAAATAATTCTGATAAATTATGCCATTACTAGAGGGGGATTTTGTGGAGACTTTAGTAATTTTATATAGTTGAAATCATGAGTCAATTGAAGCTAGATCACAATGGAATACTTAGAAACACTGGACGGCCGTCTCGTCTTATTGTGGGACTCCTCGGTAGTGCTCATCCATGATCCCGCCTCACGAGATTCGAACCCAGGACCCCCCCCCAGTCTCGCGCCAGAGCACTTAACTAATAGATCACTGAGTAGGCCGGCATCCAACGGTATTAATGTCCAACCTCGACCAATCCACTATTGTTTATCAAGTAGAAAGAGGTATATTCCTGGAGTTCTAGTGAGAAGTAAAGACCAGTGGAGTTCAACGAGGTCTGTTGTGAGATAGTAACTCATTGAAGACAATGCTGAATGTGTCGCTCAATTTCATGGATTAGTTGAAGTCAGACATTAACATCGTTTGGTGCTGGCCGGCTCAGTGGTCTAGAGGTTAAGAGCTAGCGCGCGAAACTGATAGGTGCTGGATTCGAATCTCACAAGGCGGGATCGTGGATACACACTGCTTAGGAGTCCCACACTGTAATGAAACGGCCGTTCAGTGCTTTTAGGTTTCCCATGGTGGTCTAGCTTCAATTGACTCATGATCTCAATTATTAAAAAATAAATATTTTCCATTTAAATTATAAACATAATTTTAATGAAAACAATTGAATAAACCATTTATTGGTGTATGAAAGTTTTGAGAATTACACTAATGTAAAACTCCTCACAAAGCTTCTATTAAGTAATGCTAGTTTAAGTTATATTCTTGTAATTTAACAAAAGTAAAAAAGTAGATTACATATATGTTGTGAGATATTGAGATGTATTGTAATGTAGTTACCTTTGGAATCATAACCTTATTCATAATGAAGAGGATAACAAATGTTGCATTCCCAATACAAAATAAATTTTGGTTAGGTTACCTAGTACTTAGATTTTTATCATGAGAGGTTTGTAAGGTTTGTTCATTTGATAGCTAGATAACTTCAAGGACTGAACTTAAGTCGATAAAGACTAAGAAACGAGGAGTAATAAGTCAATAATTAATTCTAGTACGGGATATGGTCATGTACCATAAAGGAGTTGTGTAGTCAATAGATGTACAAAATTAGGACCACTAAATGCTAGCTTATTGGTTTTTAGATAGCATGTTTGTCAACATATCCGAGGAACTGCTAAAATTCCAACTTGAAGCTAGTCACTAATGAGCACATGGTTATTATCAGAGTGTGTATTTGTGGAGATTGTAGTATTTTGAAATTTAAATTTACGAATCAGTCTAAGACATCAACATCATTGGATACTAACTCAGTGGTCTAGAGGTTAAGTGTTCACATGCAAAACTGAAAGTTCAAGATTGATAAACCGCATGCGGGGTCGTGGACGCGCACTGCTGAGGAGTCTCATACTGTGACGATACGACCGTCCAGTGCTTTCAGGATTTCAATGGTGGTTTAGTTTAGACTGACTCATTAATTCAACCATTATAAATTTTATTCTAGAAAATACTGATAACGTTTTTTAAGATATTTATATGCTCATAGATATATATTTCTATACATATCACTTCAATTTATAACACACAAGGTATCCTGGTATCTGAAATTGCTTATATTTAACTCAATCAGTTCTTCGTAAGCAGAATTTCAAAACTACTGAGTGTTGGTATTGTTGTAGTTAAGTGGTTCGTCATACACAAAGTAGATTATCTGTGACCTCAGCAAACAAAATTTGAACATAAGCAGTTTAGAATAAACATGTACAATCTATTGTTGATCGTTTTCCAGGTCCGTCGGCTGGAATCTTTTCAATTGGTAGATCATATGCTAATCCTTGTTTTTTTAATCCCATATCTTGATACTTAGTTACAGATAAAGTTATCATAATCCATTGATTATTCAGTGAGTTACTTACTTACGCTTGTTAACGTTCATGGAGGAGCGTAGGCCAACCACCAGAATTCTCCTTCGAAGCCTGTCCTGGACAATCCTTTCCAGTTCTTTCCAGTCGTCATTCATTCTTTTCATGTATGATTCTTATTCTCGACGTAGTATGTTCTTTAATCTTCTACTCATTGGGATATTACAAGCATATTATTTATTTACTTCCTATTTTCCGTTTTCCTTCAGGACTTCAATTTAGAGTTTGTCTAATGATGTAGTTCAGTGATTGCCATAGTATATGCTGTATCTACCTTCGACGACTTAATTTCCTCTTCAATTAGAATCTGGTTTGTTCTCTCTCACAGTAGATTCTTGTTGATGGTATATGTTCAACGGACATTTATTATCTTGAGTAGAAAATTCTCTATAATTACTTATACCTTTTTGATGATGGTTGTGGTAGTTATCGAAGTTTCAGCTCCGTATAATAGGACTGTTTTGACATTCGTATTGAAGTTTGTGATTTTGATATTGGTTGACAGTTATTTCGAGTTCCATATGTTTTTCAACTATAAGAATACGTGAAAGTTTCCAATTTTTTGAGAGCTTGTCTATCACGTGTGATTGATAAACAATAACATAAGCATATCAAAAAAATTTCTTTAATCCTTCCCCAGTGAAAATAATTGAAAGCAATAAATTATATTGGAAAATTACAGTTCCAATTTCTAAAATGATAACAGATAGCTAATCAATGACATCAGTATAAGTATCAAGCCCAGCCGTTTCAAGTTCAGAACACCAATAACAGCCTCTGCAATAATCATCATTATTCTCAAACATACTGAGTTTATATGCCAACCAAACAGACCACATCGTACCATGAAATAGAAAATAACATTTACATAAGATTTGGTCAAATGTGACTGTGAATAAGGGGAAACGTAATTAATACAATGGGTATAACTCAAGAATGGTAAATCGTATAATAATAGCCTATAAGTCAAAATAAAGCTAGTAATAAGAGGGACATGAATATGAATAGTTTATTTACTTATCAATTATACGATAAAAAAATATATGCATAGTATTGATTCATGGATGGATCCCAAAAATTACCATTCATTATTCTTATCTGGGATATAACAATTATAAAGTCATAACCAAAATATTGATCATAACTGTATGGTTAGGTAATCAGTTTTTTGCATAAATCAATAAAATTACCAGTTATTTCATAGACCTACTGACAGATTATATAATACGAATACAACATTGTAAACAAAGATGGACGGTGACCAGGAGTGGAATCTAGTTTGACACGTTTCGTCTTATTTAGGACTCATCAGCTGGATGTACCTATATCTTAGAGTTGATGTTCACTCTAGCAATCGAACCCAATACCTTTCGCTTCAAACACCATCACATTATCCACTTAGCTACTAAATCCTGATAATCACTTGCTTGTTCAATGAGGTGAAGTTTAAATTCACTTAGTTAATTTGAATACAACATTGTTTATATTAGTATAGAACTATTGTTTTTTGAAAATAGAATTCAACTAAAATTCCTTAAATAAAACAATGTAAGTTATTTTTCATTTGATGTTGTTGACTTGTGTCCTCTCATTGTTATTTTAGGACTTCAAATGATCAGTCAATTGTTGATATTATCTGCATCCTGTACTTGGCTTATTGTTTATTTTGAAAATAAAAGATTCATATCAAAATATCAATTGATTGAACTATGTTTTTTTTTTGTTTTCTCTTTCAATTTTTCAACCTTCATCAATGAATACTGACAGTTGTTGATTTACATGTAGACTATTTACTTAAAGAGATTTGCTTTTGAAAACTAAGAATAGTTTTGAATTAACTTGATGTTGTTTTATTTGAATCATTTCATTGATGTTTAAGACTGCAATTGATTAGTCTGTTATTGGTATATGTACATACTGTGCGTATTGCCTCAATATAGCCTTAATTCACAAGCATTATAAGCAAAGGTGGATAGTAGCTAGCAGTGGATTCCAGGACGCGCTTTTCACTCCATTTAGGACTCATCAGCTGGAGTTGATGTTCAGTATGGGACTCGAACCCAGTAACTTTAACTTCAAACGCTATCGCATTACCAACTAAGCTACTGAGTCCTGATAGCTACTTGCTTGTGCAACGGGGTAAAGTTGAAATTCACTTGATATTATCTCTTTGAATCTACCCAAATAGGACGAAACGCGCGTCCTTGATTCCATTGCTAACCACTATCCACCTTTGTTTATATATATATTTATTGTCCTAGAAACTAACAGAAACCAGTTTGGAGTTTTTTATTATTATTATTCTAATTAGAATGATTTTAGTTGTTATTCATTTCTAGTATATTCCCTATTTCATCTATCCTAAATAACAAATAATTGAACAAATAAGTAATGAAAGGAAAAAAAGCAGAAAGAAGAGTCTATGATAAACTTTCACTGTGTTGTTTTTTTTCCCCTAGTTAATGAATTGAAAAGTAAACAATTTCGGTACTATTGATTATTCTTTTGTCCATGTATGTGTGGGGATAATTGTATCCTATGCGGACTGCATCGATATTACCTGAAGTCAGAAGCTTTATAAGCAAAGATGGATAGTGGCTAGTAGTGGAATCCAAGATGAGCGTTTCGTCCTATTTGGGACTCGTCAGCTGGATGTACCTGGATCTCAGAGTTGATGTTCACCCTATGACTCGAATCCAGTACTGTCCGCTTGAAACGCCATCACGTTACCGACTTAGCTACTGAGCAATCATGTTGTAAATTATGTAATCAGGATTTTTGTATTGTGATTATACAACAAATACGATATATGGTTAGACTTGGTAGAAATTGAAGACTGTCCACCTTGCCAATTAGTGATCGCCAGTTAAATGTTATCAGTTCATGAAGTAACATATGAATAATGTTTATTCATTTTACTGCATATTGTCAGCCATCATGATATCATTGGTTGTACTTTCTCGTAACTTGTATAGCGAAAGGTCATAAGCGTTTCATAAATGCGCCATAATGGTGTGTGCAATCAATAGACATAATGATGTGTTGAAACAAACGAAAACAGATAACTTGTTGAAATATCTAAATGACAGGAACAGGTAGCCCAGATATTCGAGCAAGCTATCAGATGTTATACCGCTAATTTTTACATATTAGTGATGTGTGGGCGAGAATGATAATGATTGGTTGTTTGCTTAGTCAAAGCTTTAGATAATCTGACAGGCGTCAGATGACTTATATATTCTCCTATCCTTATTATTACTATTGATTGTTGTTACATTGTGGAGGTTTGCTGTCGGTTTTTGGTGTGAAATATATTTACGTTCTAGTCAGGCTAATTACGTGTTCTTGATCTGAGTTGTGTTGAAGTCCTGTAGAATAGACACCGGAAGGTAAACTAACGTCCTATTCGTGTATACAAAGAAAGCCGAGAGTTATAACAATCAGTTGAATGAAAATGTATAATTTCCTTCGTAGAAAAAAAAATTTGAATAGCTGTATTTAAAGATACTGTGAATATTGATTCTTTGTTAGACCCATTTAGAAAAAACTCCTGAATTATCACTTAAAAGATAATTTAACGGTAAATAATATGAGGCATACACAAAATATACTCTAGCACTGACTGATTAGAGGAACAGGGATTATCTAGTCCATAGTGAAGATCGAATTCTACCAATCAAGTTTCAACTTAGATCAAATATTTTAGTGCAAATGTCTGAGACTATAAATCAAGGTGACCTGTATGGAGCAACATTATTGTAATGACCACAGATACACTATTCAGATGTGTGTCAATTAGCGTTGAACACAGGTCAGTAGTTTTCTGTTGACTTCCTGAAATGACTTAACACTAGAAAAATTGGAAAGTCATCCATCTCTTCATTCAAAGTAGAACATTCACACTATAACTATATCATGGTCCAAAATCATCTGATTTTCTAAGTTATTGTTAACAAATGTCCATTTATTTTATATTCTCTTTCAATAGACAGTTATCTGTTACGATCCATACATACACTACTTTCAATTGAATTCATTGGTTTCAGATGTTCGAATTTTCCCACTAACTTTCAGGATTACAGTTGATTAGTCACTTTTTGTCATATGTGCATCCTATAAGGATTGCCTCGATTTTGCTATTAGGCCTTAGGAATTATGAACAGAGATGAATGGTGGTTAGTAGTAGAATACAGGATAACTGTTTTATCTTATTTCAGACTCGTCAATTAGATGTACCTGCATCCCAGAGTTAATTTCCACCCATATACTCAAGCTGTAACTCGATGACGTTTGAAGAAAACAGTAATGAATTCGAGTCTCAGAGTGATCATTCAATCTAGGATCCAAGAACATTCAGCTGACGAGTCCAGAATAGGACGAAACATGAGTTTAAGATTTCACTGTTTATCATACTTTCACTTTGTTAATTTTACTACACTTAAAACTATTATGACACGTTCAGTGAATATGGATAAACGCTTTATTACTTTATTATTATTGAGACATTTATATATTTAATTACAAATTATGATGAATAATATAACCATAAATACAATTACACACTTTTAGTAAATCAAAATTTCAAAAAGAAAACATTCTCTTCGAAATTGTTTTTCATTTTCATTGATGTGTTTAATATTAGTTAAGATTAGTATTCCATGCACAAAATTGTTGCTATGGCAACCAAACAGCACCTAAACATTTGATCAATAAAGAAAGAACGAATCGAGCAAAGAAATTTATTTTCAATTAGTTTTTCATCATGGCTGTACACTAATATATATATATATATATATATGATTTACAATAATGAATTAACAGTCTTCGTGTAGATACGTTACGTAATAGTTATATAATGACATATCAATTATAAACTAACATGAATTAAAAATGAACAATATTTGAGCGAACAATTGTTTTCAATAACTTTATCATCAGGCTCTACAGTTATAAGTCCATAATTATAATATTTTACAAAGTCCAAAATGAGTATATTGACTGATAAACATTGTGAAGCTATCCGGAAACTAAAATTGAATGAACACATTCTTATCACTAAACCTGATAAAGGATCCGGCACTGTAATTCTAAACAAAACAGATTACTTAGATAAGATGAATAACCTACTGCGTGATCAAACTAAATTCCAAAAGCTTGGTTCATGTAAAGACCACAATGAAAAGACTGAACGCCAACTAACTGAGGCATTAAAATTTTTAAAACAACATCAATACATCTCTGAGCATACCTATAATGAGCTCAAGCCTTCTGGAACATATACTCCTCGACTCTATGGCCTACCTAAGATTCACAAACCTGAGGTTCCTTTACGCCCAATTCTGGACATGTCAAACTCACCATACCATTCAACAGCAAAATGGTTAGTGAAATGATTGGAACCATTACACCGAGAACTGGTTAACCACAGTGTTAAAGACGTGTTTGAATTTGTGTATTCAATAAAAAATAGGAATATAAATGGTAAAACCATGCTATCACTAGACATAGCATCTTTCTTCACTAACATCCCCCTGATTGAAACTATCGATTAAATATGTGAACAAGTGCTAGAAAAGAAAATAGGGATACCGATTCCAATAAATAAATTGAAAGAACTCCTGTTGAAATGTACTATGAATATCTACTTTAAGTTTAACAATGAATTTTACAGACAAGTAGATGGAGTAGCAATGGGATCACCACTAGGCCCGATCCTTGCTGACATTTTTCTGACCAAACTGGAAAATGGACCGTTAAAAGACACCTTAAGTAAGCTAGACTACTACTGTCGATACATAGATGACACACTAATCGTATGCGACGAAATGGTTGACAAACAGGAGATGTTAGACTTTTTCAATGACGTCCACCCAGCTATTCAATTCACCAGCGAAGAAGAGAAAGACAATAGTATAGCTTTCCTCGACGTCATACTTTCTAGAAGGAGAGATGGTTCCATCAAACGAAATACATTTAGAAAGAATACATGGACGGGTCAGTATACCCATTTCCAAAGCTTCACTCCTCTTCAGTATAAAATAAATTTGGTTAAATGTCTCAGTCACAGAATCAAGCTATTATGTTCTGAGGACACTGTTGAGAGTGAAATAGATATACTGAAAAACACATTGCGAAGGAATGGCTACCCGGATAAGTTCGTTAAGAAATACCTAGTAGAAAGTACTGTTAAAATAAGAAGAAATTGTGAAACAGTGAGTAAAAAAACCTTGTATTTGAAACTGGACTTCAAAGGTGACATAGCGAGTGATATTCTAACACGCCGACTGAAAAGATCGGTTGAAAGGACGTTTTACACCGCTAAGCTACACGTCACTTTTTCAACTAAACCAGTACTCACACAATTAATCAAGGATAAGTTACCGAAGATGGGCTCTTCCATGTGTGTATACCAATTCAACTGCTCCTGTGGAGCTAGTTACATAGGCCGTACTCAGAGGGCTTTATCCTTGCGTATTCGTGAACATGTACCAGCATGGTTGGGAAAAGGCGTCACTAAATCCATTAACAGCGCCATCCTTTCTCACTTGGTAGACAGTTAACATTAATTAATTGGAAGAAAGAGGATTAATACTAATCAAAGTTATTATTCGAAAATCAATCAGTTGCTACGTTGCATAATATATAAAAGAGAAGAAGGAACTAACAAAATATTTTGATGAATGGTCAGTAATATGGTAGTTATGCAAGAATCAAGAGAGGAATATTGAGAATAAGTAAAGTACAAAAATACAAAAAAGAGGGGGGAATACGAAAATTGTTTACTGAAGTTCTGCTACAAACACTTCTTTTGAATACAAAGGTTCGGTTTGTGAATATGGATTGCGATTGCTTCAGCTATGGGCGAAAAACGAGCTCGTAAACCATGCGGCAAATTTGATGGAATATGTTAGATAACCTTAAAAACTTTATTCAGATTAGCTTGATGACCTGTATCCACCAAGTGAGCGAGAATAGAACTTTTAATCACCTTTACCTATCCTTTACTCAACCACGACGGATGGTGTTCTGTTATTTGTTGACGAACTTGCCGAATTGTAAGCCTTATATAAATTAAACATTTGACTGAATTTTTATCGATTAATTTGTATGATATACATAGAGGTCTTAATTCAAGTAAATGCACACTATATAACCAAGTAATTACTATATTCAAAATGGTTGTCATCATTATTACCCATCTAGAATATTCTGAAAATATTCAACAAATGAAACATCTAATATTCGTTAACTTTTATTATTATTAATTACAGTGTGATTGAATGATAAAATTGAAATATCCCGAACATAAATATTTTTCAGTATGGGGTGGTGGAGATTTTTAAGTGTTTCATTGAGATCATGAATCGGTCGATGTCTAGGACTCCTAGGTTTTCAGTGATGATCTAACATTGATCGATTCATGATCTTAATTAAAAACATAAATATTTGTTTGTTTATTTGAATTCTGCCATGTTTTAATAAACTGGTTACCTTGATTATTCACTTAACAACAAGATAACTGTAAAACTCATTTGATACAATCAATACTGAGTCCCAGTTTCAATGGGAACATCATCACAGGTGCCGATACTTACACACTTACTTACTTACGCATGTTACCCCTCGTGGAGAAATATAAGTCGTCCACCAGCACTCTCTATCCATTTCTGTCCTGGACAATCCTTCCCATTTAGTTCCAGTTGCCGTTCATCTTTCACATATCTGCTTTTGTTTCTCAACCTAGTGTGTTTTTTGGTCTTCCACTTTTCCGTACCCCTTCAGGATTCCAAGTTAGCACTTCCTTCATGATACAATTTGATGATTTCCTCAATGTATATCTTATCCATTGCCAACAATCCTTTCCACTTCTTTCGAGTTAACATTCATATTTTTCATATTTGCTTCTATTTCCTAAAGTAATGTGTTCTTTTGGCCTTCCACTTTTCCGCTTCTTTTCAGTATTCCAAGTTAGGGTTTGCCTCGTAATGCAGTTTGATGATTTCCCACTGTTTGTCCTATTCACTTCCAACATCTTTTGCTAATTTTCTCTTCAGTTGGAAGTAAAATAGGACAAAACTCGAATACTAAATTTCATTGTTAACCATTAATTAACCATGCATAAAACATTTGTTTGTTTGTTTGTTTATATGGATTCAGAAAAAAGAACTCTAATAATAATGATCATTTTATTGTTTCTCTTAGATACCATAATTTTTATTTTCTGTCACCCCCAACTACAACTATAAATATTATATTATCAGATAATTGGATAACAATAAAAACAATCATAAAATAGACATTAAATAGGAAGAAGAATATAGTTGTAAACTATCAGAGAATGAATATGAAGTAGATCCAAAGTTTCGCCTAGTAATCTGCTCCACGTTTTTTTAAGGAAATACTTCTAGGAAGTATTTTCCAGATTGCCAAGCGAAACGTTGAATCTAATTCAAATTCATTCTTGAAGAGTTTACAAATATATTCATCTTATTTAATGTCTTACAACAACTTGGCGCTCAAATACTGTGAAACAATCCTCTCTAATTTAAACGTAAGTTCTTAAAGAACATAAAATAGTTTTCAGCATTCTTCGCATTCTTCTTTTATATTATGCACAACTTACTTAATTACACCTGTTACCCCTCGTGGAGGAGCATAGGCCAACCACCAGTATTCTCCATTCAACCCTGTCCTGGGCAATGCTTTCCACTTCTTTACAGTTAACATTCATCTTTTTCATATCCAGGTCTATTTCCCAAAGTAATGTGTTCTTTGGCCTTCCACTTTTCCGCTTCCTTTCAGGATTATAAATTAGGGTTTGCCTCATGATGCAGTTTGGGGATTTCCTCAATGTATGTCCTATCCACTCCCAACGTCTTTTCCTATTTTCATCTTCAGCTGGAAGCTGGTTTGTCCTCTTCCATAAAACTCTGTTGCTGATAGTATCCGGCCAATGAATGTTGAGTATTTTGCGTAGACAATTGTTTATAAATACTTGTACCTTCTTGACGGTGGATGTAGTAGTTCTCCACGTTTCAGCTCCATAAAGTAGAACTGACTGTCTTGACGTTTGTATTGAAGATATTATACACAAGTTTATATCTTATTCAATGGTATCACAATTAATGATTTCTCAATAATTTATACAGTTAGAATATACAATTGTTACGTAATAAGAATATATATACATATTACGTAACAATAGTATATAGTAAACTGCATTACAGGCTCAGACTAGAGTTTATGTCATTAAAACCTAAGTGAATGAATGCATTGTCTTCCTAAAGAAAAAACATTTCTACTAGACACAATAAATTGTAGTGTCGGTTACTATTTTAAGTCCACATTAGTTTATTCTAGCTTACGGACAGACTAGTTTATTCTTTCTTCTTCAGTCATATTTTGACCTTGTTAATTAGTCGATTGTCTACCTTGACTGCTTTTATATGATGGTAAATGTGTGTACACTTCTCGTCCTATACATTACATGTCTGTAAATTATTTCTATTCGATTATAAATATTGATTAACGTTTGACTAAATCGAGTTGACTCATAAGCCTTCCTCACTGAGTGTCATTTCGCTTCGCTACCTTCGCTACGTCTCTCTGATTGTCTGTTCAGATCAGTGAGTGTACAAAATATATATATTCTAAAATCCATCCTCATATTTGACTTATTTAATACCGTTATTCACTTGTAGATGGTGATTGACTATGATCACCACTACAAAAGATTACGTGCAATATATTAAGTTGGATCCCTCGGTAGGTCAAAAACCAGAAGGCTGTTGATAGTTGCAATATAATATATTTGTTGAGGATCTCATGGTATTGAAAGAATACCGAAACGTGCCAAAGTTTACAAGAGGAACTATTGAGCGTACTTGAGTTCGTGCAGTCACAGGCAACAGAAAAAAGTGTGTCTTTGGTACACTTAAAAAAACAAGTACAGTAAAAAAATCAGTGGTACAATTGGTTATAATAATAAATTTTTCCATTATATCAATCGCATTCTCGTCATAAAAGTAGGTCACTACACACCAACGCGAGTTAAGTCGATGAAAAAGACGAGGATAGCCGACATGTATATTTCGATAACAATCAATCATACTATGTAACTGGAGTCAGATCGCGACCCACTAAATTAGTGAGTCCGTCGACAACATCGTGCGGTCTCATGGATGTCAAAATGAAGGGCCACACAAAAAAAATAAATATGAAAGTGTTAATTGGAGATAAAAACATTAGATTCTGTAAAATGTACATATTTACTTTGAGTTTGATATTAAGCAGTTGAAGACATTTTGTAAAAGAACAGTTATTCATACAACTTGTTATATCTCGAACTTACGCTTAGTATACTGCGTATAACTTGAGCACTCAAACGCTAGAACCTTCCAATTCGCAAAACGAGAAGATAGAAGACAAGTGATAGGAAGGTATTTCTAAACAGTGTCAATTATGGTACAAAACCGTCAGGTATTTATAGTTTTTAGTAGAAACGAAATCAATTATATAGTTATCCAATATCCACACAAGAGGGTTATTAGCATTATCAAATAAGGAAGCTACACGTGTGATTCTGGAATATTCTTCCAAAAGCTGATTGAATGGAATATGTTCGGTTCCTTCTGAGCTTCTTAGAGCTTTCTCAACTTCACCTGTGAACCGTTCTCATACAACTTCATCAAAATATATCTTTGAGGTACATTAATAAAACGAAATCTAATGGTTCATCTTACCACAGTAATATTACTCATAAATATGAAATTTGTTGTTTAGACTGATGAGCACTGATAAAGTAGTCCAAAAACATAACTGACAAATAAAAATTATTCACTGAAGACAATTGGTGAACGGTTGCTCAAACTTTCGTGGATTGGTTGAAGTTAGACATTAACACCGTTGGATTCCGGCTCAGTCGTCTATCGGTTAAGTGCTCTGGCTCGAGACTGGTAGGTCCTGAGTTCGAATCTCGTGAGTGATGCGGGATCGTGGTTGTGCACTTCTGAGGAGTCCCATTATAGGACGAGTTGACCATCCAGTGCTTCCAGGTTTTCCATGGTGGTCTAGCTTCAATTGACTCACGCTTTCAGCCATGAAAATACTAAATTTCCACAAAAATCCCTTCTGATTATAAAAATTATGGTTGAAAAATTACTTTGAATCAACACTACGTGAGAAAATAGAAAAATGTCATGTATTTATGTGAAATACTTCATTTACTATATATCTGATCTTGTTTTGTGATGTCAGTTGGTCGGAAAAAAACAAATGTGTGTGTGTGTGTGCGTCTGTATTTATGTCATAAATAAGGTACTTCCTATGAAGTACAGAAAATTTGCATTATGAATCTGTTTCATTTCAGGTGTATAATTTACAATTAGTGACAATATTAGATACAATAATTCTCAGGGTCAATGTGACGTGATGATATATTTGACCTACTCTTACATCTGTTTATTAAGAATTATAGTGCTCATATATAAATGAGTATTGTCGAGAAAGTAACTATACTATCATAGGAACTTTATTCACCACCAATTTTCTCAATATCCTGTATTAGGGAATAATGGTAAATCAGTTGATGAGGTCATTAATTTTTATCGAATGAGATGGTTGGGCCACGTGTTACGTATGCTTGAACACCGATTATCACAACGCGTTATGCTGACTAGTGTTGGGGATGGTTGGAAGAGAGTTAGGGGCGGTCAAACCAAAACCTGGAATCAGTGCTTGAAGTCACTAACTTCTAATCTGAGTCATACTCAACCGTTGCTGCTACCTTGACGTGGTGGTCGGGCTTGACTGTTGTGATGAACCAATCGAGCTATACTGGCTGAAAAAATCGCTCCTCAAGGTCCTACCATGCCAGACAGGTCGGTCGAAGAGCGGTAAGATTAAAAGCAGCAAATCCAAGGTCCGAAGGCGTGTGTGAGATGTGACGGCAGTAAAGTATTTCCTTTAGACAACCGGCATAACAGAAATGTTGCCTTCCCACAAAGAGCGGGGGAGGTTAGAGAAGGTCGACCCTAAAAATGCACACCTCACCTTATCCCACGGATATCCGTCTCCAGCAGTAAGGACTCAACAAGTACGGAGCTAACACAAAAATTACCCACGAAAAGGTCGTGTGTGACCGACCTCATGTAGTTGTCCCTTGAGCACTGCGGTCACGCTCTTTGGTTTTTGAGACCACTTCTAACGCTTTGGATGTTTACAGTTAAAGATATAGGGTTTCAGTTCGACTTTGTGTATCAGCACTAAGATACAGGTACGTCCAGCCGACAAACTCTAAATAAGACGAAGCAGGTTACCTAGGTTTCAACTCTAACCACAGTCTATTTGTTCAATATGAGATTAACTGATTGTTTGAGAAAGTTTGTGCATTTAGACATTTAAAAATTCACCTTTTATATTTATGGTGCTGACTGAACTTTCTGTACGGCCTTTCACTAATAAACTAAAGAACCTTAAAACAACTAACTTTGATTAAAAAATCATTTGTGATAATATGAATCGTAGATTATGTACTCACTAAGTCAGTTTTTTCTTTCACGGTCAACGTTATCAACATGACAACTATGAATCTCATTATGGAAAAGTTTGAAAGTGGGTGAAGCATGATAGTTATATCCACTTTTTCATCTCCAGATATATGGAGTCCAAGAGACAATTATATTGATAAAATGATTTAAAGTAGAGGATTATTTTTATCGTGAACTCAATAAAACATGAAATATTTTAGTGTGGCCCTTCATTTTGACCGCACGGTGTTGTCGACCGGTTCACTACTTTAATGGCTCTAAATCTAACTCCAATTAGATCGAATAAATGATTGTTATTCAATGTTTGCTGTCGAAATATACATGTTAGCTATCCTCATACATTTCATCGACTCACATCGCGTTGGTAAATAACGGAATAAGTCAAATACGAGAATGAATCTTCGAATACATATATTTTGTACACTCATTGATCTGGACAGACAATCAGAGGAATGAAGCGGATAGAAGAGAACAAAGCGAAATATGGTGTGATGGAGGTGTGTAAGCCAACTCAATTTATTCAAGGGTTAATCAATATTTATAGTCGGATAGAAATAAGTTACAGACATGTGATGAATAGGATAAGATGTGTACACATACATATCTTAATATAAAAACAGCCAAGGTAGATTATGCGACAAGGTCAAAATGTGACTCAAAAGGAATGGATAAACTTGCTTGTCGAGAAACTAGAATAAGTTATATGGGCTTCACATAGTAGCCAACAGTACAACATAATATCTACTGTAATCTATCTATAACATTTTGGGATATATAAATTCTAGGTTAGAAAGAATTACATTATATGTTAGCTTACTTTTTTTCTGATAACCATCTGAAGTAAAGTTTGAGAAATAGTTCTACACTGATCATCCATTCATGTGATTCTCTACAGAATGAAAGTATGTTTACCACATCTATACAGATAGTAGACTATTAATAAACAGCTTAGTAATTGCAATAAAAACCAATGACAATTGACGTAAGAATAATGATGTTAACCCTAAAAAAAGACAGATTCATGGGTAACTTACAGTCCTATCCAATTAGATTTTCTCACATTATACTTGAGCTTCCATAGATTTGTTCTATTATAAGTAGCTGTAGTAGTAGTAGTAATTTTATTGGTAAGTTCAATTCATCATATGGAGTCCTAGAGGCCAAAAGAAAAGAGGAAAACCAAAGAATACATTGCTCCTAGAAATGGAGATAGACATGAGAAGAATAAACAAGTATTGGATAGAACTAGAAAGGAAGTCTCTGGACAGAGTGGGTTAGAGAACGCTTGTCAGCGGCCAATGCTTCCTTGGGAGTAAGTAAGTAAGTAAGTCAATTCATCCCGACGATAATGACCAACTTTCACAGAAGTATTTCAATGAACAATGATACTCAAATTGTATACAGCTGGAAAGTTTCGGAGGCTGAAATAAAGTGTTTTTTTTTTATTAGAAGTACTAAGAATTGTAATAACAATAGATCTCATACAATTTTTGATCTTTGACTTCTATCACTAATTTCACCATAGGACTAAGTTCCTTTTTCGTTTTCATTAAGGATGGAAATTGAATGTCATAGAGTAAATGATAACGATCCACTAAAATAAAATTATATTGTTGAAAGATGAATTAATCTTATAATAGATAAGCACAATTACTTGTAATGATTTGTTAAAGTATATGATCTGATCTCTAATGACGTAACAAACACTGTGGTTAAATATTCTAAATACTTGCTGTCATATTTTCTTATTCAAAATAAGATACATTAGATAAGAGATGTTTTTAGCTGATTTAAAATTTAATCACTATGGTGAATTGAAATGAACTATTGTTGTGAGGCAGTTTGAAAAAAATACTCACTGGCAAACAATACTTAAATATACATTTCGATTAAACATAAATATTGAAGTATTTATGTACGTCTAAGTTTTATTCTCATGACTTACTTACACCTGTTACTCCCAATGGAACATGGGACGCTGACCAGCATTTTCTAGCCCATTCTGTCCTAAGCCTTCCTTTCTAGTTCTATCTAATTTTTGTGCATTCTTTTCATCTCTGTCTCCATTTCACGTTGTGATGTGTTTTTCGTCTTTCACTTCTCCTCTGGCCTTCAGGATTCCATGTGAGGGCTTGTCTTGTGACGCAGTTGGGTGATTTCTTCAATGTGTGCCCTATCCACTTCCATCGCTTCTTCCTTATTTCTTCCTACACTGGAATCTTGTATGTTCTCTCCCACAATAGCTTGTTGGTGATAGTGTCTTGCCAATGGATCCGAAGCATTTTGCGTAGACAACTGTTAATAAACAGTTGTAGGATGTTCACTTATTTTTATAAGCTATCTGACTAGTGATTATCCAGTATTATATTCAGTAATATTTGTTAGATGACAACAAAAAATACTTTCGAAGGAATTATATAAAAATTGTAATTATATAGCAACTTACAAAGTTGAAAATCAACAGATAACCAATGATAACAATGTTAATTTCAACAGTTTTACATCGGAATAAATAATATCATCCGATTACTTACTTACGCCTGCTACCCCCCGTGGCGGAGCATAGGCCGCACACCAGTATGCTCCATCTAACTCCATCCTGGGGAACGCTTTCCAGTTCTTTACAGTTGTTATTCATCCTTTTCATATCTGCTTCCCAAAGTAATGTGTTCTGTGGCCTTCCACTTTTCCGCTTCCCTTCACCATTACAAGTTAGGGCTTGCCTCGTGATACAGTTTAGTGATTACCTTAATGTATGTCCGATCCACTTCCGATGCTTTTCCAAATTTCCTCTTCAGCTGGAAGCTGGTTTGTCCTCTTCCACAGATGGCTGCTGTTGATGTTACCCGGCTAGTGAATGTTGAGTATTCTGTGTAGACAACTGTTTATAAATACTTGTACCGTTTTGACGATGGATGTAGTAATTCTCCACGTCTCAGCTCCGTACATTAGAATTGACTGGCTTCACGTTCTTATTTAAGATTCTGACTTTGTTATTGGTTGACAGTTATTTTGAGTTCCATATGTTCTTCAATTGTGGGATTGCAGTCTTCGCTTTTCCAATCCTCGCCTTTACATCTGCATCAGATCCTCCATGTTCATCAATGATGCTTCCTAGAGACATGAATGTTTCTACATCTCCTAGAGTTTCTCCAATCATCCGATTGATACATACCAATAAATAAAATTCTCAACCTCAATTTGTAACGAATTATCAGTTATTATTCCTATTCCAAATTATTCATGTTCCAGTTCACCGTGATGTGTTCCGTAAATATCTGTATATCAAACATAAAAATCAGATTTTACAATTCAAAGACTGTAGACTGAAGTTTAGCAACATTCTACTGTGGGAGTGAACAAATCAGATTCCAACCAGCGGAGGAAGAAATCAGGAAGAAGTGCTGAAAGTGGACAGGATACACATTGAGGAAAGCGCCCAACTGCATCACAAGGCAAGCCCTCACCCGGAATACTCAAGGCCAAAGGAAAAGATTGAGAAGACCAAATAACACATTACGACGAGAAATGGAGACAGAAATGAGAAGAATGAATAAAAACTGGATAGAACTAGAAAGGAAGGTCCAGAACAGAGTGGTTTGGAGAATGCTGGTCGGCGGCCTATGCTCGATTGGGAGTAACAGGCGTAAGCAAGGCTGAAGTTCGTTAATTTGGGTACTTTCAAAATGCATACTGTTCGGAATGTGTGCTTCGTAGGGTGATTGTGATTATGAAAAAGTAGAATATAGAAATTCCATTAATGATAATTTGCATTAGAAAATTTTCTTCTTTTATTGCTATTTGTCAATTACCTACCTTTTTTTCTATCAGTTTACTGCCTAATCCATATTCATGATTAAAATAATTATTATAACGAAATTTCACTTCTTGATGTTACTTTGTAGTGGCTTAGCTTCGTTAATTAATCACCTTTGTAACCGCTATTATATAAAGGGTTTGAAATCGGAAGGCAGTTATAAGCGGCAACTACAGCTTTGTAGTGTCGGTTTATATGTTAAGCCCATATACCCTTATTCTAGCTTCTGGACAAGACAATTTAATTATCCGTCATGAGTCCCGTTTTTACCTTGTTAATTATTCACTTAATAACCGCGACTACTTTTTATGTGGACGTCTGTATGTGTACACTTCTTTTCCTATTGATCATATGTCTTTAACTTATTTTTTATCTGACTATAAATATTGATTAACGCTTGATTAAAGCGAATTGGCTTACCCGCCATCTCCACTGCGTTCCGTTTTTGCTTCGCTCTCTTCTACTCGCTTCATCACTCTGATTGTCTGTCCAGATTAAAGAATGTACAAAATATATGTATTCGAAAATCCATTCTCTTATTTGACTTATTTCATTCCGTTATTGACCAACGCGGATTAAGTCATGTATTACATACGAGGATAGACAGGATGTATATCTTGATGACAATCATTCATACGATCAAAAAGGAATCAGATTTAGACTACTACAATTGATTAGCGGATAGCACAGACAACAAAGCTACAAGCACATCGAAAGAATTTGAAGTAGAGAGGCGAATGTGTGTGTATGCAACCAAATACAGAGGTAAATTTATAGTCAAATCGCATAGCAATCCAAAGCAAAGCGTAACAATAGGATTTGCGCAAATACATACATGAAGAAGAGAATGAATCATCGAGCGATATTTAAACGATTAACATTTTAGTTCGAGTCTGTCATGTAATCAGACATACACATTTATGCAAATATTATAGTAATCATAATAGTGAAAAGAGATATGCCAATTGTTACTGTCCAAACAACATTGTCTATTAAAGAATTTCAACTATACATGAAAACAATGAATGGTTTGCATTTTGATGATTTTAGAAACTTTTAACATGGTAAATATATTTGGGCATCTATATATATACACTTAATCAATGAAAATTTGCTTATTTCTTACTAGAAAGTAAGTTTTAGGGGAAAAGATATTTGATTATAAGCTCTGTAAGAGGACGGTCATGATTCGAATTATTCAAAGGTAATAGCACAGGCTGTAGAACTTTGTGACGCGTCTTCAAGTCCCACAGGGAGCACCAGTTCCATGAAGATAACTGATACACCTTGTTGACAGGATCCAACTAGTACGAAACTTGGGTGAAGTAGAGTTTCCTTCAGAAAAATTATAACCACTCAATAGCTTTTTTTAAGGATAAAACATTATCATTACCCAATGATTTGTAGTTTTAAACAATCATATTAAATAGATTTACGTTAGATGACTTGTCAACCACAATGTATTGAGGGGCTATATATTTTATATAATTTCTACCATAAAGTTTCATTTGTTCAATTGTAAATACTTAAATCTTTATTACTAACTGAAAAAAGTAAGATAAATTTCAATTTTCATAGTTGAATTCATAAGTCAATTAAAGCTAGATTACCATGGAAAATCTGGGAGCACCGGACGGCCAACTCGTCCGGGACTCCTCAGCAGTGCGCATCCACGATCCCGCCTCATGAGATTCCAACCCAAGACCTACCAGTCTCGAGTCAGAGCACTTAACCGATAGACCAATGAGCCGGCATCCAATGGTGTTAATGTCTAACTTCAACTGATCCACGAAGTCTAGCAACCGTTCACCAATTATCTTCAGTGAGTTCCTAACTCACAACAGACGTGATTTGTCATCTTGCCAAGAAAAGTCGTCGATTTTACTTTTAATATCACAATTGACTGATAACGTCGTTTTTTTTTTTTTCTTTTTTTAATCAAAACAAAATATTGCCGTTGTTATAAGAAACGGCAACTACAGTTTATCAACGGACAGCATAGACAACAAAGTTATAAACACATCTAAAGAATTTGAAGCAAAGAGGCCAATATGTGTTTGTGTGTGAGCAAATACAAAGGCAAATTCACAGTCAAATCTTATAAGGGTATAGCAAAGCAAAACAAAGACTAATCATAGGATTCACTTGCATATTATACATGATTCATCGAGCATCATTTAAGATATTAACATTCTAGCTATTATGATTGACTGATAACGTCGTTTGTTTGTTTTTTTTCTTCCTTTTTACTCAAAACAAAAGACTGCCGTTTTCAAAACAGCATAACTCCCAATAATTCGTAGAGTTTCCCGTACATTACGTGATATGCTTGTATTTACTGTGAATTACTATACACAAGTGTATACTAGATATTCTTTTCAATAGTCATTCATTCATTCATTCATACATCTGTTAAGGTGTATAAATAAATCTGAATATATATGTATATTTGAGTAAGTTTTAATTATTATTAAATACATATTACGCCGGGAAATAGAAGCAGATATGAAAAGGATGAATAACAACTGGAAAGAACTGGAAAGGATTACCCAGGACAGAGTTGGATGGAGTATGCTGGTGGGCAGCCTATACTCCTTCACGAGGGGTAACAGGCGTAATTAAGTAAGTATTAAGTAGTAGTCTAGTATAAGATTGTGAATATTCCTTATTGCTAATTGAATTTACGTTTAATAGTGAAATAAATATAAAGTTTAAATTAAATGAAAGTAGATCGTTATAAGATTGTATCATATGCTGTAAATCATCTTAAATAGTCATAGTGTAATGAATGAGAATATAAAGGGGAACAATCGAAGGTATGTGAACACAAAATTATATAATCTCCTAGTAAAATCTGAGACCCATTCAGTAAACACTTCATTTTATAGAGTTGAGATCGTTAGTCAATTGAAGCTAGACCACCAGGGAAAACCTGGAAGCACTGGACGGCTCTGGCTCGAAACTGGTAGGTTCTGGGTTCGAATCTCGCGAGTGCGGGATCGTGGATGCGCACTGCTCAGGAGTCCCATAATAGGACGAAACGGTCGTCCAGTGCTTCCAGGTTTTCCATGTTGGTCTAGCTTCAATTGACTCACGATCTCAACTCTATAAAATTACTAAAATCTCCACAAAACCCCTTCTGAAAATGCTTCATTTACAAAATGTCAATCAATTATCTCAAAGTTGACCGTTCCTTTTGCAAATATCAGTCAATCGTCTCAGACTTCATTGTTCTTTTGTTTCCACATCATTCACACCTTGTTTTCGTTCTCTTTCCTTCGAAATTCTGTACCTTCTGCCACCAGTCTCTTCACTTTCGACTGATAATACATACTGTAGTGAATGAGAACAGTAGTGGGGACAATACAATGTACTTGACACGAAAATTACAGACTATCTCACTAAAATCTGACAACCATACAGCGAACAGTTAATTTACAAAATATTAATCAGTTGTGTCAATCTTGACTGTTCCTTCTGCAAATATCAGTCCAAAGTTTCCGATGGTTATTGTTTATGCATTTTCATACCGATTGTGTTTCGTTTTCATTCTTTCCTTATCGACCGTCTATTGAAATGCATTCAATGCCAAATCATCGTTATATACTATTTATGTAGATATAAGTAATCCACAATTGACAGAGAAGCTTTCGAGGATGTGAAAACCTTTACATATCTGGGCAGCATCATTGATAAACACAGTGAACCTAATGCACATGTGAGGGCATGGATCGGAAAAGCAAGAACAGCATATGTACAACTGAAGAACATCTGAAACTCAAACTCAAAACAATTGTCAACCAACATCAAGATCAGAATTTTCAATAAAAATGTCAAGACAGTTCTACTGGAGACGTGGTGAACTACGAAATCCATCATCCAAAAGATACAAATGTTTGTTATCAGTTGTCTACGCAAAATACTTCAAATCCGTTGGCCAGACACTATCAGCAACATTCTACTGTGGGAAAAAACAAACAAGATTCCATCCAGTGGAGAAAGAAATCAGGAATAAGTGCTGGAAATGGATAGAACACACATTGAGGAAATCACCTAACTGCATCACACAACAAGCCCTCACATGAAATCCTAAAGGCCAAAGGAGAAGAGGAAGACCAAAGAATTCATTACTGGGAGAAATAGAGACAGACATGAGAAGAATGGACAAAAATTGGATAGAACTAGAAAGGAAGACCCAGGACAGTGTTGTTTGGAGAATGCTGGTAGGTGGCCTATGCTCCATTGGTAGTAACAGGCGTAATTAAGTAAGTAACCCATACCACAATACTACTTATATTTACCGACATCAGTAGCACACACCACAATAGATCCAATCACTCACTGTTATACGATAATGAATGTTTTAGAATAAGGAAACTTGAATCAACCATTCAGTGTCCTTTTGTTTATTACACACATAGTACGATGATAATAATAATAAGTTGACATTTTCAATATTGATAATGCCAACTATGCAAAATAACACCCACTATCATTTCTATTATTCAATTAGGTAATTCAATATTTCAATAATAGACTATCAGTCATTTTCATTGATTACGTAAATAAAACAGACAAAAAAATTTTTTTTGTTTTTGGCATCATTAAATTTGAAAAAAAATTTTCTTTTTCCTGTAAAGAATAAAAAAAAAATTTTTTTTGTTTCTTCAGTAAGCTACATGTTTTAGAGAGAGAGAGACAATACAAAAAAAAAACAACAACAGGGAAATACATTCACAGCCAAATGAACAATCTTGATTAGTGATATTCTCCTTATATGATTGACAGATGTTTAACTACAAAAATCAAAATGTGAAAAAATAATAAAAAAATTTTTTTCCTGAGAAAATTTTTCCATAGATGGATAAATCTTACAGATGATTTATTTTAGTAGTATAATTATGGATGGTTAGAAACTAGAAAATGAAATAGTTATACAGACTGGATATTATCTGAAAATAACTGATGCAAAATACAGTAAGCAAAGATGGATAGTGGCTAGCAATGGAATAAACGACGCACGTTTCGTCCTGTTTGGGACGAGTCAGCTGGATGTACCTGAATCTCAGAGTTGATGTTCACTCTGAGACTCGAACCCAGGGTGAGCATCAACTCTGAGATGCAGGTTCATCCAGATGACTAGTCCCAAATAGGACGAAATGCGTGTCCTGGATTGCACTACTAGCCACTATCCATCTTTGCTTACCGTGCTTGTGAATTTAGGCTATATCGAGGCAATAGGCTCCGTATGCACATATGCCAATAAGAGACTGACCAGTTGCAGTCCTAAAACACCAATGGGAAGATTCAAACAAACAATACTAATTGATGCAAAATATCCTTACAGATATATAATTATCAGAAGGGGGTTTTGTGGAGATTTTAGTCTGTTGAGAGATAGTAACTCACTGAAGATATTGATGAATGGTTGCTCAACTTCGTGGATTGTTTGAAGTTAGACATTAACACCGTTGGATGCTGGATCAGTGGTCTACTGGTTAAGCGCTCGCGTGCGAGACTGATAGGTCCTAGGTTTGAATCTCGTGAGGTGAGATCGTGGGTACGTACTGTGGAGGACGAGTTGGTCATCCAGTGGTTCCGGATATTCCATGGTGGTTCAGCTTCAATTGACTGATGATTTCAACTATATATATATAATTATATATATAACTTACAGTTTCTAGCTGTTGACGTTAATAACAGAACTGATATATGTCTGTTAACATATTAGTTACTTTCTTATGCCTGTTAACCCTCCTGAAAGAGCATACGCCGACCACCAGCATTCTATATCCAACTCTATCCTCGACAATCCTTTCCAGTTAGTTCCAGTTACTATTCATCCTTTTCATGTCAACTTCCAATTCTCAACACAGTATGTTCTTTGGTCTTACGCTTCTCTTTTTCCCTTCAGGATTTCAAGTTGGCACTTGCCTCATGATGCAGTTTAATGATTTCTTCAATGTATGTCACATGCACCTCCAACATCTTTCACTAATTTCATCTTCAGATGAAATTTGGTTTGTTCTCTCTCATAACAGACTGTTTCTGATGGTATCCAATCAATAGAAATTGAGTATCTTGTGAAGACAATTGTTTATAAATACTTGTAACTTCTTGAAGATGGTTGTAGTAGTTCTCTACGTTCCAGCTCCATACGTTAGGACTGTCTTGACGTTCGTATTGAAGATTGAGACTTTGATGTTGGTTGGCAGACAGTTGTTTTGAGTTCCACATGTTCTTCAACTGTAGGAATACAGCCTTTTCTTTACCAATCCTTGTCTTTTCGTCTCCATGAGATGCTCCTTTTTCATTGATGATGCTTCCCAGGTACGTGAGATTATCTACATCTTCCAGAGTTTATCCATTGATTGTAATTGTGTTGATGTTCTTCGTGTTATGGGCCCTCCGTGTCCACCAAACCGGTTGAGGCGCCGGACATTTGCTCTTCGTCCTCTCAACTTCCTAAACAACACCCCTAACATGAGTAGACAGTGGGTAGGATTTTCCTGGCAGTGGCCGAATACTCTTAGCCATGTGAGAGGATTTAGAGAGGGAGAGCTGATTCACCCCACCCTCAGCCGTACTTGGGTATTTGGATGCTACCTCTTTAGTTATGCATATCACATGTATTTTTAATTCTTGTCTATAATTTCGGTTCTTCAGTGTTACTTATGCTACTGTATTATGTATCTCTGACTGTTTTAGTTTTTCGTTGTACTTAACTCTCAGGTACGTTTTAATGTAATATTGATCTGTCATGTTTGACTTACCCTGTAAAAATTGATTGATTTTTGATTGAATATTATTCCTTATTTGCCAGGAACGCCTCATTTTCGTTACATGCAATTAGGTTTTATTCAATTACCAATCTGTTTGTTGAATTATGGATCGGATTACACAAGATTTATGGAAAAGTATTTTGGATAAATCGTTCAATTTTGTTTTGTTCTTAAATATGCTTAAATAATACCATTTGTATCATCAAGCAATCGATGCTTAGTTATAATTTAGTGCAATAAGGCACTGTCAATATAACCATGAATACTATACAGAAGAAATTCACTTAGTATTGTTTGTTTGAATCTTCCCATTGATGCTTAAGGCTGCAACTGGTCAGTCTCTAATTGGCATATGTGCATACTGTGCGCATTGCCTCGATATAGCCTAAATTCACACGCATTGTAAGCAAAGATGGATAGTGGCTAGCAGTGGAATTCAGTTTGACGCGCGTTTCGTCCTATTTGGGAATCGTCAGATGGATGTACTTGCATCACAGTTGATGTTCACTCTGGGACTCGAACCCAGTACCTTTCGCTTCAAATACCATCACGTTATCCACTCAGCTACTGAGTCCCGATAGCCACTTGCTTGTGCAATGGGGTGAAGTTTAAATTCACTTAGTATTGTTTGTTTGAAGAAGAAAGATACAACTTGGTATTACTTCCATGGAGACTGGGGATTTTGGAATTTTCGGTTATTCAATCAGTTGGTATACATTATTTTTGGTCCAACATTATGAAATTGGTGTGCTATATCCACTAGTTTAGTTTTACACTAGCTTTGATTACTTAAAGACAATTTGTACAACGATGTTACATCATTTTATTATTCAGAATTAACAAAAAATATGAATGAAATGGAAATATAATAATGGTATTATGCATATTGTTGAATTTTATTGTGATGCTGATTGCTCAATATCATGAATTAAAGTTAGATTTATACACTGATGAATGTCAGCTCATTTGCCTGGAGATTCAAACTGACAATACGGATATTAGGTGCATCCGGAAGACACAAGTGTTTATTAACATCTGTCCATGCAAAATACATCGGATCCGTTGTCCAGACACTATCAGCAACAACCTACTGTGAGAGAGAACAAACCAGATTCCAATCAGCGGAGGAAGGAATCAGGAAGAAGTGCTGGAAGTGGATAGGATACACATAGAGGAAATCACCCAACTGCATCACGAGGCAAGCCCTCAAATAGAATGCTGAATGCCAAAGGGAAAGAGGAAGACCAAAGAACACATTACGCCGAGAAACGGAGACAGACATGAGAAGAATAAACAAGAATTGGATAGGACTAGAAAGGAAAGTCCAGGACAGAATGGGTTTGAGAATGCTGGTAGGGGGCTTATGCTCCATTGGGAGTAACAGGCGTAAGTAAGTAAGTAATTAATCTATGAATTTTAATTGAGATGAAACAGGAAATCTGAGCCTTTTCAAAGCTGACAACATATAGACAACATTTTAGCGCAAATACAGGTTATCCTTTAAACTGAATTTGCGCCGACATTTACTTATGTGTGGAATACTGGAATATAGTTTTGAAAATTTGTAAAATATACCAGAATTTTATGACAATGTTTTCTTCTTAGTAGACTGAATCACACTTTTTAATGTTGAGTAGAAACCAGGCTTCTAAATTTAATGAAGCAAGATAAGACATTTACTCAAAAGGACGACCTGTAGTGAACAAGAAGACGAGTTGGAACGATCGAGTGTGTTTGGCACAAAAATTATAGGCTATCTTAGTAAAATCTGACAACCATACAGCAAGCAGTTGATTTGCAAACTATTAATCAATTGTCTCAACATTGACTGTTCCATTTGCAAATATCAGTCCATCATCTCCCATGATTATTGTTCATGCATTTTCATGCCAATTGCGTTTCGTTTCCGTTCTTTCCTTATCGATCTTCTACTGAAATACATTCTCTGCCTGACCATCGTCATATACTACTTATATGGATAAAAGCAACCCACATCACAGACCGACTCAAATCTCTAAGCTTCCTAATAATTATTGTAACAAATCAAATTCATAGTCTTATTACATCGTTTTCTAGCTTGTATACATTTGCATAGACAACAACTTTCCGAACCAAAATTCTTTTAATAAAAGTTAAACAATAATTTATTTTAAATTCGCTTGGAATTGTTTGTTTGAATCTTCTCATTGATGTTTAGGACTGTGATTGATCAGCCTCTTTGTAGTCAATAAGATACTGATCAACTGCAGTACCAAACATCAATGGGAAGATTCAAAAAACAATACCAAGTGAACTTCAACTTCACCCCATTGCACAAGCAAATGGTTGTCAGGACCCAATAGCTGAGTGGATAACGCGATAGCGTTTGAAGCAAACGGTTCGAGTCCCAGAGTGAACATCAACTCTGAGATGCAAGTACATCCAGCTGACGATCCCCAAATAGAACGAAACGCGCGTTCTGGATTGTATTGCTAGCCACTAATCCTTCCTTGGGAAATAATTCATTTTGTTGTAGACTAGAACGTGATCTTTCATATCACTTGATCGGACAGAAAACAAAAAAACATCTTAACTTTAAATGTTAAATTGGTCTTTATCCTGATTGATTTCACTGATCCCTGTTAAGTTATATGCCTGAAAAAATTAAAACAAAAAGGATGATTTAGTTTCCATAGCTTATATTTTTTACCATTTTAAACAAATGTTACCCCTTATTAATTCATTGAAAATACATTTGAATTCAATCAGAAAAAAATTACTTTTCGGGAAAGTTTTCAAGTACCATATTTTACGACTGTTGTTAGAAAAGAACATGATGGTGGTTATCTCTATTTCTTTCACCTTGGTTTTCGCTTTTTCCTATTTTCACAAGGAGGTTTTTGCGGAGATTTTAGCAAATTAATAGTTGAGTTCGTGATTCAATGGAAGCTAGACAACCATGGAAAACTTGGGAGCACTGGATGGTCGTCTCGTCCTAGTATGGGACTCCTCATCGGCGGGTATGGACAATCTTGCTCGAGTGATTCGAACCCAGGACCTATAGGTCTTGCACGCGAGCGCTTAACCTCCAGACTACTGAGTCGGGATCAAACTGTTTTAATGTCTAACTTCAATCAACCCACGAAATTTCGCGACCTTCCACCATCGTCTTCAGTGAGTTATAATCTCACAACAGACCCAGTTTTTCTATTTTCCTCTATCTTGCATTAGATTGATTTATTTTCTTAAAATATTTTCTTTAGACTAATGTTATTTTCTTTCATTATAATATTATCCATGTGAGTAGACATGTGATGAGTTTTAATAAATGCAACATATCATCTATACAACTGATTTTGTTACATTTGATCTTTTTAAAGTTTGATCGGTTGCTGACATACCTTTTATTCCATTTGATTACAGAGTTAAGTATTGTGGTACTATTTTACAATGCAAATTTTGTCTCATTCCACTCGCTTCATTTCGTGATAGAATCATAATAATCTTGTGATAAGATAGTGGTTGGAGGTGATCAACCGGAAACCCTGGCTCCGGGTTTCGTACTACTTGACACTCGTCAGCAAGGTGTACCTGTAATCTTGAGGGGTCGATATCGATAGCTTTCGATCTTCCCTAAGAAAGACTTGACACATGACATTTATCACCACCCAGCGATCAATCAATTGTGATCATAATATTCTTGTATTATACTCAACAATATCCACTTTCTTTTTAATGTAATGGTATTTGTTGTGGATTCAAGGGATTGTATTTGGTTTCTATATGAAGAAGACGTTGTTTCGATATTGAGATCAAGTTCTGTATTTATTGTTTCAGACTCTTAAGTCTATCCGCAAAAGTACTAAAATATGACAACCGACAGTGATGTCCTAAACGTATTATTCGATTTTGCATATTTCAGTCATTCACTTACATGACTATATAGATGCTTTACTAAGAACTAATAAACTTCTTGAATCATTTTTAGTAGAATTAGATTGTAGCTGGTAATAGAATATAAGATCGCCCCTTTTTCTGTTTAACACTCAATGGCTGTATGTATCTGTACACCAGTGTTGATATTGACATGACTTTAACGCGTTATTCACCCAGTTACCTGAGTCATGACAGTCAAAAACTTATATTCATAAACAGTACTGAAGGATCCATTCAAAAATCAACAAATACTGAATAAAATTCATCCCCGAATATTACTAAACAAACTCTTAAGAATCTATGAAAAATGTTTCGATAAGTTCAGTATTATGTTCGTAATGGTGTCTAGTAGTACAATGAAGAAGAGTATACAAGTGTATTTACCCGATGATTATTGAATAGGACGGAAAATATATAACTAGCATGTAAACATATACTGGGCTAATACACTTTCTCAAAGTAACTGTTATAACTTGTGGCCTAGTGGATGCCTTGGTAATGTATAACGTGAAAAGACCGCCAATTAGAAAGTAGCGAATTATCGATTGGAACAGTGATACATGAAAACCGTACGAGCAGTCTAGAGTACGTACATATCGGTCCTGCTTCTGTCTAGCCCAGCCACTTAAGTCCAGAACAGCCTCTGTAATATGAGTCATTATTCTCAAACATACTGGGTTTATATACCAAACAAACTGACCACATCGTACCATCAAATAGAAAATAACATTTGTACAAGATTTAGCCAAATGTGGTTGTGAATAGGGGGAACAGTAATCAATAGATTGGGTGTAATTCATGAATGGTAAATCGTACAACAATAGTTTATGGTTCAAAATAAAGCTTATAATAAGGGAAACATGAATATGAATACACTTAGTATTGTTTGTTTGGACCTTCCCATCGATGTGTTTAGGACTGCAACTGGTCATCTCTGCTTACCATGAATATGAATAGTTCAGTTATTTAGCGATTATACGATAAAAAATATATGCATAATATCGGTTCATAAATGGATCCCAAAGTTACCATTCGTTATTGTTATCAGGACGTAACAGTAGCAGTGAGTTGTGGCTATACATAATATAAACTTCAAATTCTGTAAATCAACTAAGCTAATTTCATTCATCGACAGCATTGGCCTCATCATTTATTCATATTTAGTTAATTTATGTCAAGTTTTGTTGTTTGAATGCCATATAATCTTGAAACATTTCAGTAGTATAGTTTGTTGTTAGCGTTGCTTATTGCAGAAGAACACCATAGTTTCACAAAGTTGTAAAGAAAACCATTCTCATTGAAATTTACTTAGTATTGTTTGTTTGGATCTTCCCATTAATGTTTTTAAGACTGCAACTGGTCAGTCTATCAGGACTCGTTGGCCGAGTGGATAACGTGATGGCGTTTGAAGCGAGGGTACTGGGTTCGATTCACAGAGTGAACATCAACTGTGAGATGCAGGTACATCCAGCTGACGAGTCCCGAATAGGACGAAACACGCGCCAACTGGATTCCACTGCTAGCCATTATCCATTCTCATTGAGATTAAATATTGTTAGGTCATTCTTATCTAAATTTAATGTCATATGACAATAGGAGTGAATAAAAAACAAGGTAAATTTGATATGCACATTGACAAACCATATAGTCGCCGTTATTTTACAATGGTTTATCTGATATTAAAAAAGATAATACACAGATGACCTTAAATTAATGAGCATTTCTGTTATGAATCTACTATTCAGGCAACATATATTTATTAATTTAGTTACTTACTTGGTCCTGTTAATCCTCGTGGAGGAGAATACGCTAACCACCAACATTCTCCAATCAACTGTGTCCTGGACAGTACTTTCCAGTTAGTTCCAGTTTCGATTCATCCTTTTCATGTCAACTTCCAATTCTCAACACAGTATGTTCTTTGGTCTTACGTTTTTCCCTTTCCCTTCAGAATTCCAAAGTTGGTACTTGCCTTATAATTCAGTTTGATGATTTCCTCAATGTATGTCACATCCACCTCCAACATCTTTCATCAATTTCATCTTCATATCGAATTGGTTTTGTTCTCTCTCACAGTAAGCTGTTTCTGATGGTATCCAATCAGTGGAAATTGAGTATCTTGAGTAGATAATTATTTGTAAATACTTGTACTTTTTGATGATGATTATGATAGTTCTCAAAGTTTCAGTTCCATACAGTAAAACTGTCTTAACATTCGTATTGAAGATTGTAACTTTCATATTAGCTTACAGATAGTTATTTTGAGTTCCATATGTTCTTCATGTGTGGGAATACAGCCTTTGTTTTGCCAATCTTCGCCTTTTCGTTTCCATCAGATCCTTCTTGTTCATTGATGATGCTGTCCAGGCACGTGAAATTATCCACATCTTCCAGAGTTTCTCCATCAATTGTGATTATGTTTGTGTTCTCTCGGTTGTATTGGAGGATCATACTTTTCACTTGTGTATGTTGAGGCCTACTGCTAGCGAAGTTGCTGTTACACTGACTGTCTCCACTTTCATTTGTTGATGTTTATGAAATAGAAGAGCTAAGTCATCTGCAAAGTTCAAGTTATTAAACTTAGAAGTATTGTAAACTTTTGTACTACTAGAGAATAGTTGTAATGTATTGACTATTACATAATTCAATTAAGGCTACATTTTAATAGAAACTGTCAGTCATAGCAATAAGTAAGTAGGATAATACTATTCAATCATTTCCAAGTAAAATGTCATTTTATAGTAAGTTCTTAATAGTTTAGAACCCTATAAACATATGAACAATGTATGTACTTTTATAAGTCAATATGATTTGATGGACATTTGTATTGAAAATAATACTAAGTTACATTTCACTTGATTTAGAAAAGAAAAAAAACGGTTTTTTTTGGATATCAGACTTCTTGTTAAAATGAAAGCATCACTATGAATAGTGGTTAACAGTAGAATCCAGTATGACGCGCATTTCGTCCGATTTGGGACTCATCAGCTGGATGTACCTGAATCTCAGAGTGAATGAGAAGATACTGTAGTGAACATGAACATGAATGGAGACAATCGAATGTATTTAGGCACAAATTACAGGCTATCTCACTAAATTCTGATAACCATACAGCAAACAGTGAACTTACAAATTAACAACCAATTGTTTTAATCTTCACTGTTCCTTCTGTAAATATTAGTTCATCTTCTCTAATTTCATTGTTTATGCATTTTCCTACGAATTGCGCTTCATTTCAGTTCTTTCCTTATCGATCTTCTGACAAAATACATTCTCTGTCTCACCATCACCATATACTACTTATGTGGATATAAGTAGACCACACTACAATACAAGTAAACAACAATAAATGAATGAAAATATCACTGCTGTGATCACTTTTTAAAACATTCTGAAAACGATGCGAATTGGTCTGTTGCTTTTTGTAATGTTCATTAGAAATGCTATGGACGAAATTAGAAAGTCTATTTATGATTTAAAGTAAACTCTAATAAGCTGAATTTTAAATTATTACAAAACATGGTCCCTCACTGAAATACTGTGGTATATGCTACTTATGTTGATAGATATAAGTAGTATGTAGCACTAATTGAAAGTGGAATGCATGCGAGTAGAACAAGATTGAGAAGATTCAAGTGAATAAAACAGAAAGGGAAACAGGAAGTAATTGTAATAGCAACAGAATTGAAAGAATCATGAAGGATACGTAACTCAACCGATGGAAGATGTGCAAATTTTGTATCTAATGTATGCTTTTCATACTTTGTAAAAGAACTCTGTAATTTCGCAATAAACAATAATTTGTTCACCTCTACCGGAGTGTTTGTACACTACAATACATCAATGATGAAATAACCCATTGTTCCATCGAATAAAAATAGACAAAAACTAGCGAAGAAAATGTTCTATTCACTCGATGTTGCTTGCTTGTATCTATGCATTGTTATTTAGGACTGCAACTGATCAGTCTCTTATTAGCATAAGTGTATCCTGTGCGGACTGCCTTGATATTGCCTTAAGTCATAATCTTTACAAACAAAGATAGATAGTGACTAGTAATGAAATCCAGGACGAGCGTTTCGTCCTATTTGGGACTGGTCAGCCGAATTTACTTGCATCACAGAGTCGATGTTCAGTACCGTTCGCCTCAAGTGCCATCACGTTATCCATTCGGCTACTGATTCCTGATAGCCACTGACTTGAAAATGTTCTTTTTGATAAAATCATTTGCTTAAGCTGTACATTCGTACTTATACTTGTTTGGTAAATCTATTTCTATAGAAGGATACAAAAGATTGTGTCATATAATAATTCGAGATGAGGTTAAACAATAACCAAGGGGTAAGAGAAGAATATCAGGATCAAAATAATTTACAGGTCATAATTGTCCACTTGATAGATATTGAAGAAAAATGAAAAACATAAAGGTCATTATAATAATAATAATAACTGAATAATAATAATGGAAAAATGTTAAAGGATAATAGTAACTAACCACATGTTAAAATTTTAAAAAAAACACTAATTTTCCTTAAGTTCTAGTGTGAAGCAGTGACCAGAGGAGTTCTACCACGTCTGTTGTAAAGATATCAACTCACTGAAGACAATTGGTGAACGGTTGCTCAACTTCGTGGATTGTTTGAAGTTAGACATTAACACCGTTGGATGCAGGCCGGCTCAGTGGTCTATCGGTCAAGTGCTGTGGCACGAGACTGGTAGGTCCTAGGTTCGAATCTCGCGAGTGCATGATCGTGGATGCGCACTGCTGAGGAGTCCCATAATAAGACGAGTTGGCCGTCCAATGCTTCTAGGTTTTCCATGGTGGTCTAGCTTCAATTGATTCATGATTTCAACTATGGAAATTTTAAAAAATCAAAAAATAATAATAAGAGAAAACCAAAACATACTACTCAAAGGAATGAGGGCCAAGAAAGGGTGAGAGGTTGGATGTATCATTTTTGCACGCAAAGTTCGGGCTTGAATCGGTGGATTACCAACGCTTCAACAGTGAATAAGTTTTTAATTCGACCTCCCTTTCGACCCACTTTTTTTGACCATGTAGATCAAATTAAAGAAAGACTCGTTTCGGAGTGACGTGTCCAGAGTTGATTAAATGATCCTGCAATAAACTGGTAACTATTGGAGTCTTGAATCACTTTATGATACAATCTTTTGTATCCTTCTATAGAAATATATTTGCCAAACAACTATAAACACGAATGTACAACTTCAGTAAAAGATCTCATCGAGAAGAACTTCAATCAATCCACGAAATTGAGCGACACATCCACCATTGTCTTCAGTGAGTTACTAACTCACAACAGACTTGGTTGAATTCGACTGGTCATTGCTTCTCACTAGAACTCCATGAAATACCTCATGGAGCCAGTCACTAGTGAACATATGTTGATTATCATCAGAAGGAGTTTTGTGGATATTGTAGTAATTTTAATAATTGAGATCATGAAGCTGATAGATCCTGGGTTCTAAACTCGCGAGGCGGGATCATGGATGCACACTGCTGAGGAGTCTCATAATAGGACGAAAAGGCCGTCCAGTGCTTTCAGGTTTTCCATGGTGGTCTAACTTCAATTTACTCATGATCTCAACTATTAAAATTACTATAATATCCACAAAACCCCTTCTGATAATAATTTATTTACTGTTTCAGATATCTTAGTAGGGCATGAACTTGATATAGATTAAAAGATAACTCATTATAGGATGTTTTCTTTTTTGAAGTTACTCACTTGGTAACAAAAATTGTTTACCTTAAGAGAGGGGATACTGCTGATTTCAGTTGAAATAAATAAAGTTAGTTTATTATACACAACAAATTTGTACCTTTTCTGTTATTTTCTACAAATCTCTACAATTATAGTAATATTGAACATTAAATTCATGTAACATCATGGAACTTCAAACAACTGTCTATCAAACAACATCAAAGTTACAATCTTCAATAAGAGTGTAAAAACAGTTATATTGTATGGAGCTGAAACGTGAAGAGCTGCCACAACCATCATCAAAAATGTACAAGTAATTATAAACAGTCGTCTACGAAAGATACTCAATGTTCGATGACCGGATACCATCATCATTGACCTACTGTGGGAGAGAACAAATCAGCTTCTATCTGAAGATGTAGTTAGTAATAGATGCTGGAGGTGGATAGGATATACATTAAAGAAATCATTAAGATGAATCACAAGGTAATCCCTATCTGGGAATCTTGAAAGTAACAAAAAAGCGGAAGACCAAGGAACACATTGGTTTGAAAATTGGAAGCCGACATGAAAATTATGAATAGCACTTGGAAAGAACTGGTAAGGAAAGGTGAGAACAGAGTTAGTTAGAGAAGCCTTGTGGGTAATAGGTGTAAGAAAGTAAGTAAGTAGGTAATAAGTTAACTCGATGTATGATTAATTTTAACTTTTAACTGAATATATTGTAGTGAACTGTTTTTCTCGACGAGAACGCGATTGGTATAATGGAAACAATTATTATCATAACCAATTGTACCAGTGATTGCTTTACTGTACTCGTTTTGTTTAACTGTATTAAAAGCACTTTTCGTTCCGTTGCCCATCTTGTCCGTTCGAACTTTCTTACGCTCTGCTATTTTTGCCTGTACTCTTTGGCACATTTCGGTATTCATTCGATACCACGAGACCGCCAATAAATATACTTTATCTGGACCAGTTACAGCCTTCTGTTTTACAAGCTAGCGAATGAATCAAGTCGTTTTCTGGAGCGTAATCTTTTTGTAGTGGTGATCATAGTCAATCGAGACTCGACGCCATCTACATTATAGAATCGTAGATCCAAACCTAGAACTACTGACTGATATAGATAATACTTTAACACCTTTGGCTGGTGAAGCTTAGAAATTCTCAAAGAGTTATTTCTATAGTTAACTAAGGACAACCAATACAGATATCAATTTATTATTTCTGTCTAAACTCTAAAACAATGTATTTTGAATCTTTTTACATTACACAAATAATCACATTGTAGAGAAGATTTGTAGCTCAGGTGGGTGATTTTGTAGAGATATATATGTAGAGATATATGTAGAGATATGTAGAGATATATAGAGATTCAAACACTTCACTTCTACCCGAAGTTTGTGCTGATGATTTAGTTCAGAAGGATGATGAAAGCTCCCCGACCATACCATCCAGCTCAGAGAACAAACCTACATCAAAAATGACATTGTGATTCATTAAATTGGATATTAAAACAAGTACTTCTCAAGAAATGAACTATATTTTGGATCTATTTAGAAGCTAGACAAACTATACTGTGACGTACACTAGGTAGTTATTTCACCATAAAGTGTAGAACTTTACGTGAACACTTTGACATTAAATGAAATTAGGCACCTGTTAAAATCTCTAGGGCGATGACGCCTATTTTTCCCAACTGTGTATATAATTAAGCTCACTTGGTATTGTTTGTTTGAATCTTCCCATCGATGTGTTAGGACTGCAACTGGTCAGTCTCTAATTGGTATATGTGCATACTGTGTGTATTGCCTCAATATAGCCTAAGTTCACAAGCATGGTAAGCAGAGATGGATAATGGCTAGCAGTGGAATCCAGGACGCGCGTTTCGTCTTATTTGGGACTCGTCAGATGGATGTACTTGCATCTTACAGTTGATGTTCACTCTGTGAATCGAACCCAGTACCCTCGCTTCAAACGCCATCACGTTATCCACTCGGCCACTGAGTCCTGATAGCCACTTACTTGTGCGATGGGGTGAAGTTTAAGTTCACTTGGTATTGTTTGTTTGAATCTTCCCATCGACGTTTAGGACTGCAACTGGTCAGTCTCTCCAGCTGACGAGTCCCAAATAGGTCGAAACTCGCGTCCTGGATTCCACTGTTAGCCACTATCCATCTTTGCTTACAATTGATTAATAGTTTGCAAATTAACTGTTTACTGTATGTAGTTGTAATCAGTGTTTATCTATTTTAGGTCTGTTATTATTAATTGTTTGTAAGTGTTGACCACACTTAAATACACCTTTTTTCAACAACAACAAAATCCTTTAAATCAATCACAAAATTAATTTTCCTTTCCATCTGCTTTTGGAGATAGCGAATACGATCTAGTTTTATGTCAAGTCCACATGGGTTATTCTATCTTCCAGACAGATCAATTTATTCGTTAGTCCTGAGTCACATTTTGACCTAGTTAATCATTCATATATTAAACTTGATTATTTTTATATAAACGTATCTGTATGTTTTGCTTGTTCTATTCATTATGTATCTGTAGTTTATTTATGTCTGACTAGAAATATTGAGTCACTATTTTTGTTCCTTTCTCCCAGTCCATGTCGTCCAATGACGTCTTCATATCCAATGTTGTCCATTCCAACGTTGGTATTTAAATCTTCCATCAGAATGGTCAGGTCCTTTGTTGGGCGCTTCTCGACGATCGACTGAAGCCTACCGTAGAATTGGTCTTTAAAGCCTTCATCGTAGTCGTTGGTAGGCGCATAGCACTGGATGACGATCATTGTAATGTCCTCTTTCTTTGTTTTGAAGGAGGCTTTGATGATCCTTGGTCCATGAGATTCTCATCCTATAAGTGCATTTTGTGCTTGTTTGGACAGCATCGGTGCAATGACTTTTGTATGTGGAGCATTCTCTTCTTCATGGCCAGAGTATAACAGAAGCTCACCTGAAGCTAATCATTGTTGTCTAACCTGCATCTAATGTGTTTCAATGATCCCAGACAACTCCAGGTTATATCTTTTCATTTCTGCAGTATTTTAGATGACTCTTCCGCTCTCTCACATTCTACGAACATTCCATGTACCTAAAGTAATGGCTGCTCTGATTGTCAGAAGGGACATCAGCCTCGTGACTTCCGAAAGGACTCGGCTTTCATCATGAGGTGTCATAACTCTTCTAAGTGAAGACCCTCTGACTCCCAGGACAGAGTTGAAATAGTTTGAATAAATTTTTCTGGTTAGCGTTTTTTTGGCAAGTTATTTTTCTACGGGATGGGTTCGCCAACCCCAAACTCAACCCTCCTCCTTTATCTGGGCTTGAGATCGGCAGTAACCCCAGAGGGGCTCCAGGCGGAGTTTTATTCTTTAATTGACTCTTAATTCGTCTCTGTATTCGCTCACTCACGTGCACTAACTTTTCGGGTTGAATTAGCTTGGTGTGCTCGTGGCTTAGTCATCTGTGCTATTCAATAATATAAACTTTATTCACAGCATCATGTTGCCCCTCAGGGGGCTACTATCGGTTCCAAGCCCGGATAAGGGAGGAGGGTCGGGTATGGGGATAGTAACCCCATCCCGTAGAAAACTAACTCGCTAAAAAACGCTTACAAAAAATAATTATTCAATAATTTCTAAACATATTTTACATTCTGTAACATTATTATTAAAATAAACTTGTCTATTCGGTTTAAATCTTAACCGTAAGTCATTTAGTTATCAAATTATCATATCGGTTTTATATGAAAACATGAATTGAACACAAGGAACACATCAACTAGATACCTGACTACAGAATATTGACTTTTTAAAGAAGTATATGTTGATAATCAAAAATAAACATAAGTATGTAGAACGTGTTACATCAATTTGACATTTTCTTTGTCTTACGAAAAAAATCATTGAATTTCTTCACAGTAACTCAGATCCAACTGATTTTACATTTTAATAGTTGAGATCATGAGACAATGGAATCCAAACCACCATGGAAAACCTGAAAGCACTGAACGGCCGTTTCGCCATAGTATGAGACTCCTCAGCAGTGCATATCTACGATCCCACCTACACGAGATTCGAACCAAGGATCTATCAGTTTCGTGCGTGAGTACTTAACCACTAAACCACAGATCCGGTATCCGACGGTGTTAATATCTAACTTCAACCAATCCACGAAATTGAGCGACACATCCACCATTGTGTTCAATGAGTTACTATCTCACAACAGATCTGATTGAATTCGATTGGTCACTGCTTCTCACTAGAACTCCAGGAAATATCTCATGAAACCAGTCAATGGTGAGCATATGTTGATTATTATCAGAAGGGATTATGTGGATATTCATGATCTTCACTATTAAAATTACTATAATATCCACAAAACCCCTTCTGATAATTCTACTTAACTTGGATGAGACCTGTAAATTTCTATTGTCAGAGAACGTTTCCTACAGTAAATCTTTAATAGAAGAGTTTGTTACATTTGACTGGTATCTTCAATGTTTTCAAAGGAAAAAATGCAGTAAATATTCGCCGTTAAACCATATACTTTACATAGAATAACTTGAAAACTTTAAACGTCCTGCTTAAACTTCCTATTTTACCATGAATACTAATTGAAATCAGCTGAAACGTTTACTCATATCTCTAAAAAAGCTGAAAATATTCCACAACCTAACTATAGTTTATTCAGTACATGTGACAAATATTGAGTAATTTATCAAAAGAACCGTTTTTTCATTATATTGTAGTCCTTTGTATAAGATGAAGGTTGGAGTTAATCAACCGGAAACTCAGAAAGATCTGACACATATTGTGGTGTGGTTTACTTATATCCATATAAAGAGTATATGGTGATGATCAGATATAGAATGTATTTTGGCAGAAGACCGATATAGAAAGAACTGAAATGAAGCGCGATTGTTACGAAAATGCGTGAACAATGGAATTAGAGAAGATGAACTGATATTTACTGAAGGAACAGTGAAGATTGAGACAATTAGTTGTTATTTTACAAATTAACTGTTTGTTGTATGGTTATCAGAATTTAGTGAGATAGTCTATAATTTGTGATTACATACATTCGATTGTCCCCAACCGGTGTTCTGTTCACTACAATATGACGTTGATCACCACTTAGTGATCGATCAGTTTTAAAGTCCTTTGTATAACTCATTGCCGAATGTATCATACTGTTTTTGTGAAAATTGTTTAGATGCCTCATCTCTTCTAAAAATTCCTAAATAAACATTGAAATAAGCATAGAAACTAATTAGAGATTTTTATATTCTATTCTACATTCCCTTTTTATGCATATTCCACATTAAAAATAAGCTCTATTTAATAAAGACTCATATCTATTAATGTAACCTTACCTTAAGATAGATTTATTAATCAATAAATTGAAGGATGATCTCTAATATAAGTAAAAAATCAGATCAAATCAGTTTCTAGTCATTAGTTATCCTTTATACAAGATAATAAATAACATTGACATTATAATACACATATCTTAAGGCCTGAAAAGGTACTGTTGTGCATTTTTGTCATTTACATGATATGTCTTATATTCTATGATGATAGTGTAGTGAACAGAACATGGGTGGGGACAATCGAATGCAGCTGAGCATTAATTTATAGAATATCTTACTAAAATCTGACAACCGTACAGTAAACAGTTAATTTGCAAACTATTAATCAATTGTAAGCAAAGATGGATAGTGGCTAACAGTGGAATCCAGGACGCGAGTTTCGACCTATTTGGGACTCGTCAGCTGGAGAGACTGACCAGTTGCAGTCCTAAACGTCGATGGGAAGATTCAAGAAAACAATACTAAGTGAATTCAAACTTCACCCCATCGCACAAGTAAGTGGCTATCAGGACTCAGTGGCCGAGTGGATAACGTGATGGCTTTTGAAGCGAGGGTACTGGGTTCGATTCACAGAGTGAACATCAACTGTGAGATGCAGGTACATCCATCTGACGAGTCCCGAATAGGAGTCCCAAATAGGACGAAAGACCCGTCCTGGATTCCACTGCTAATCACTATCCATCTTTGCTTATAATGCTTGTGAATTAAGGCAATATCAAGACAATACGCACAGTATGCACATATACCAATTAGGAACTGACCAGTTGCAGTCCTAAAAACATCAATGGTAAGATTCAAACAAACAATACTAAATGAATTTACATACAGTAAACAGTTAATTTGCAAACTATTAATCAATTATCTCAATCTTGACCAATCGTTCCGCAAATATCAACTCATCGTCTCTGAATTCATTGTTCATGCATTTTCATACCAATTGCGTTCCGTTCCCATTCTTTCCTTATCGATGTTCTAGTGAAATACATTCTCTGCCTGACCATGGTCATATACTACTTATGTGGATATAAGTAACCCACTCCACAACAGCTCATGTACCATTTGGTTTTAGAAACATATTTTTGTCATCATAAAAGAAGTGAAAATGTGTTTCTCTGATTAAACAGTTTAACTAGAAATTCACGCCTTTATTATGGACTAACATAAGCTCAACAGTCATTTAAAACGAATAGGCAGTTTAGTTAAACAGAGCTCCATCTCTTTGTTGTTTTAGTTAGTGAGTATAACATCGAAATGGGAAAAAAAGTATTTATACTTCTACATTGGGCTCTGAAAAATGTATCCAGCAACACTTAGACTCGTACATAGAAACTATCAGGATAAACTTGGTGAAATAAGACTTATATATTAAAGTGAGATATATTCAGCTCATCTGTTTGTTCTGGTTAGCAACCATATCACATCAACACAAAGCTATAGGTATTAAACACTTTTACTGACAACCTTATTTCATATTTAACTCTACTCTGTTTTCTTCTTATAAAGAATTTCTGATTGGATTTTAGTTTTCGGTAAATGACATGATTGAACTGTTGATATTAACAGAGTTTATCTGGATACGTCATTTATTTTACTTTTGATTATAAACAACAAGAGTTTGTTTTATAATGATTGCTCACTGGGTGGTAATTAACTTCGTGCTCGTCTAGTCCCTAGTGCTGTTTTAAATTCTATCTGTCAGGTTACATTGGAGTCACTGGCCTAAATGATTTGACATCACACACTTTCTTTTGAATTCAGGTGTTGGAGGAAAAGGGAGGTAACCATAGACTTGAACTTCGTGTTGATTGATGCACAATAACAAAGCTTAAATATAATCTCTGAGGAAATGACATTCAGTGCTCGTTTGTAACTAAGGTTTAGACAAACATGATATTAGTTACCATTGAGTGATAAATCAATGGGACGTTCTCAACCTTACATGTGGTCAGTTGGGATCAGAATAGTTTATTGCTAACTTCTCCAATCCTACAACGAGTACACTAACGAGTGAATCGTAAAGCAATTGTTTTGCATACAATGAGCCTCTGAGCAACTTTCTAAAACCACTTACCAATAAATCTCGGATTAAACATCACGTTTGCACAAGTATATGGCTGTTTTTAGTGACTAAAATCAGTCGCCACTATTAACATCTTCAGTATTCAATCTTCATCAAACGATTAGTTCTTCTGGGAATAACATCATTTCATTCGATCTGCCAACTTCAAATATGCTGAGGATTGTGATCATTTGATAGTGCGTAAAGCACTGAAACTACATTACCGTGGATTGATTTAAGTTACACACTAAAACTGTTGAACGTCTGCTGAGTGGTCCACAGGTTAGGCTTTCTCCCACAAGACCGAAGTTCGTAAATCGAATTCTCGCGTACGAGATCGAGGATGCCCACCACTAAGGAGCTCCATACTAGGACAAAATGATCTCTTAGTGCTTCCAGGTTTTCAATTATGGTCTAACATTGATTGGTTCATGGTTTTAGTATTACATTAATTTGTATAGTATCTGACTGATGCAATCGTTCCAACTTTTATAACAAGCTATACTTTTATACCACAATGATACAAATAGCTTTCTAAGTAAAACGTTTATGACCTTTCTGAATTCAATGAGATTACTTTCACCCTAACTATTGAAAAATGAAGTAGCTTCGTGAACCTATAAGCGAATGACAAATTGTAAATTCTTCATTTTATACAAGGAATTTAGCAAAATATCATGGAATCATCTTAAGCCAATGTATTTAAAATGATATTTAACTATTTTTTAAGCAAAGATAGATAGTGGCTAGCAGTGAATTCTAGGACGCACGTTTCGTCCTATTCGGGACTCATCAGCTTGATGTACCTTCATCTCAGAGTTGATGTTCACTCTGTGACTCAAACTCAGTACCTTTTGCTTCAAACGCCATCACGTTACCCACTCAGCTACTGAATCTTGATAGCTAGTTGCTTGTGCAATGGGGTGAAGTCACATAAAATGAGTAACCCTATTATTAGTAATATATACATTACATTTTTAATTATTATTATAATCAAAGAAACAAATCACAAGTTTCAATATCACCTACATTTTAAATCAAGCATTAAACTGAAATATACTACACATTATCTTAGCTCAGAGAGCCGAGAAGCCAAAGGAGAAGAGGAAGACCAAAGAACACATTATGCCGAAAAATAGAGACAGGCATGAGGAGAATGAACAAAAACTGGATAGAACTAGAAAAGAAGGCCCAGGACAGAGTGGGTTGGAGAATGCTGCTCGGCGGCCTATGCTCCATTGGGAGTAATAGACTTAAGTAAGTAAGTAATAAGGCTGAAATGTATGTTTACAGTTCAGGAAATAACATTTACAATATAGATAATAACTATTACTTCGTTCAGATAAAGTACAAGGAGAAATGTTGTCTGATTCATTAGGATAATAAAGTCAATAGGGATAATAATCATAATTCAATCATAAAAATAAGCAATAAAACAAATGTGATTAAGATAACAAACTCATGTAGACTGAAAAAGAATAATTGATTAGAGAAAAACAGAAAAAAAAGCAAAGATGGATATTGGCTAGCAGTGGAATCCAGGACGCGCGTTTCCTCCTATTGTGGGACTCCTCGGCAGTGCGCATCCACGATCCCGCCTCGTGAGATTCTTACCCAGGACCTAAATTACACTGAATTTTGTTGAGAATTCTATGAGGAATCATAGATGACATTGAAAGCAAAAATTATTCATCAGTGTAGAACAACTTAATTGTCTGAATAATTGTTGTTTTGATCTGATATCATTACGCATAAGTTACGAACTTTTGTCCGAAATCGGGAAATGAACACGCTCGAGGGCATGCAGGATGGAAGTCAGAATATTTAGATACGAAATCATGTTTTAATCATATCCAAATTTAAGGTTAATCCTAATGTATTCCAACGTACTTTATATTCATCATCAAATAACGTTAAATAAAACAAATTATTGAAATCTGACTGAAGACCAACTGTTCAGTTATCAGTAATACTGAGTATGTAGTTTTATCACTATTTTTATAACCATTATTGAACAATTATATTTTTTTGTTTGATGGTTGAAGATAGTCCTCACAACACCGTGGACCTTGATTTCATGCTATTAGGTACTCCTGAGCAAGGTATACTTGCACTCGTAGGACACATGGTGCTTTCTGCAGAATTCAGTTTTGTTTTACCAAGTTTCCCAGTTTGAGATGTTATCAATGAGTTATTCAGGCTTCGTCTGACCTTCCATAGGTCTGCAGTATTTACACTGAGCAATCATTAAGTAACTATAAGGCTAATGTTTATCTAGTCCTATTAGTGTTCACCAAATTTTGTCGATTAAGTTGTAATGTTAACACCCTAACATCTCAGCATAGTTGATTCAATGTCGAGTCACTCTGATTAGTGATGACATTTCAATTTGATTTATAGAATTCGATCAGTATTAAATGGGTTAGACAAGAATAACTTTGGTCACTACACAGTGATCGATCAAATATGATTGTCCTATTATTTATACATATACTGTACGGAGCTGAAACGTGGATAACTACTACAACCATCGTCAAAATGGTAAAAGTATTTATAAACAGTTGTCTATGCAAAATACTCAACATTCACTGACCGGATACTATCAGCAAACGTTTACTGTGGGAGAGGACAAACTAGCTTCCAGTTGAAGAGGAAATCAAGAAAAGACGTTGGAATTGGATCAGACATACATTGAAGAAATCACCATACTGCATCATGAAACAAGCCTTAACTTGGAATGGTGAAGGGAAGCGGAAAAGAAGGAGGCCAAAGAACAAATTACTTTGGGAAATAGATGTAGATATGAAGAGAATGAGTAACAACTGGAAGGAACTGGAAAAGATTATCGAGGACAAGGTTGGATGGAGAATGCTGGTGAGCGGTCTATGCTCCTCGATAAGGGGTAACAGGCGTAGTTATATATACATATACATATTCATCTTGTACGTATATTCAATAGGCGACGATTTCAAACGTTTCGACTTATATTAGTTTAGATCTTGAAAATCGATAATTAAAGGACTGAAAACCAAAAAATTATTAGACATATTAAAACAATAAAATTTTGACTAGAAATTTATTTAAAATTGAAGACTTTAGCGTCATAGATTACGTGATTTACGTAAGAGATTGTAAATCAATTCAGGGTGAATTATAAAAACAAAACAAAGATCCCATTTTACATTTTCTGGACAAAGTGCCTTTACATACAAATGTCATACTAGTAGATACTTATCTATTCAAATAGAGTATATTCTAGACAAAGAAATTTAGCTTCTAGATTAAGAGTTATTTTAATAATAATAAAGGATTTAGAGAAATTATAGAACTGATAGTTAATGCCATAAACTTACTTACTTACGCCTGTTACTCCTGATAGTGCATAGACTACCGACCAGAATTCTCCAATCCACTCTGTCTTGGGTATTCCTTTCTAGTTCTATTCGATTTTTGTTCATTCTTCTCATGTCTGTCTCAATTTCTCAGAGTAATGTGTTCTTCCGTCTTCTTCTTTTCCTTCGACCTTCAGGATTTCATGTGACGGCTTGCCTTGTGACGCAGCTGGAGGCTTTTCTCAACGTGTGTCCTATCTACTTCCAATATATATTCCCGATTTCTTCCCTCTCTGGAATTCGGTTTGTTCTCTCTCACAGTAGAATGTTGCTGGTAGTGTCTGGTCAACGGATGCGAAGTATTGCGCATAGACAACTTTTAATCTTCTGGATGATGGATTTCGTAGTTCTCCAACTTTCCGCCACATACAAAAGAACTGTCTTGACATTTGTATTAAAAAATTTTGATCTTCGTGTTGGTTGACAATTATTTTGAGTTCCAGATGTTTTTTAGTTATAGATATGCTGATCTTGCTTTGCCGATCCGTGCCTCCACATCTGCATCAGATCCACCGTGTTCATTAATGATGCTGCCCAGATATGTAAAGGTTTTCACATCCTCCAGAGCTTCTCTGTCAAGTGTAATTCGAATGGTGCATGCTGTATTGTATCGGATAATCTAGCTTTTTCCTTTGTTTATATTGATATCTACTGCTGCTGAGGCTGCTGCTACAGTGATCATCTTTTCCTGCATTGGTTGTTGCGTGTGATAGAAGAGACAGATCATCTGCGAAGTCTAGATCGTCCTAGTATGAAAAATCTAGGGACAACTAGGATTGAATGTAGGACCTGATAGTCTTGTGCAACTGCATGTAATTACATTAGATTAAAGTTTTTTCAACATTGTTAGTAAAGCAAAATATCAGAAGAGCTTCTTGTGGAGATTATAGTTATTTTAATAATTGAGATCATGAGTCAAGTGAAGCTAGACTACCATGGAAAGCCTGGAAACACTAGGTGCCCGTTTCGTTACAGTATGTAACTCATCAGCAGTGTGCATCCACGATCTCGACTACACGTGATTCGAACCCAGGACTTATCGGTCTCTCTCGTGAACGCTTAACTCCTAGACCACTGAGCTATTCTGCATCCAACGGTGTTAATGTCTAACTTCAACTAATCCACGAAATTGATCAACCGTCCACTATTGTGTTTAGTAAGTTACTATCTCACAATAGACCTGATTGAACTCCACTGGTCACTGCTTCTCATTAGAATTCCAGGAAATATCTCTTGAAGCCAGTCACTAGTGAGCACATGATTATTATCATTAGGGGGTTTTGTGGAGATTTTAGTAACTAAATAGTTGAAATCATGAGTTAATTGAAGCTAGACCATGATTTCAACTATTTAGTTACTAAAATTTCCATAAAACCCCTTTCTGATCATTTTTTTATCTATATTGTCTTAATATGTTTATACAGTTAGGTATATAATTCCATAGTGAAACAACAATTTTAAGAACAGAAAACCTTATTATGTTCATATGACAATATTCCTTTTTTTTAATCAAATAACCAATATGTAAATAATATTTGCCAACATTCACTGGCTGGATACTATCAGCAACAGCCTCTTATGGAAGAGGACAAACTAGCTTCCATCTGAAGCGGAAATTAGGAAAAGATGTTAGAAGCGGATCAGGCATACATTGAGGAAATCATCAAAATGTATCATGAGGCAAGCCCTAACTTGAAATCGTGAAGGGAAACAGAAAAGATGAAGGCCAAGGTACACACTACTTTGGGGTATAGAAGCGGATATGAAAAGAATGAATAACAATTGGAAAGAACCGGAAAGGATTGTCCAGGACAGAGTTGGATGGAGAATGCTGGTGTGCAGCCTATGCTTCTCCACAAGGGATAACAGGCGTAAGTAAGTAAGTAGTAAATAGTTATCAAAAAATTCAATTGAGGTAACGATTAAGAAATCCATACAGCAACTTTTCCATTGGGAAAAAGAAAACCCTGCAAAAAAAAGAAACTTTTGATTTCTCTCATTGAATAAAAAAGAATCATTATCTAGACTATTCTAATATACTATGGTCAGTAACCAGTAGACATAGTTGAATGGTTGTATATAAAACAAACTAATGATAAATGTAACATTCTGTTGTTATGATAACATTAAATTCTTTTATTTATTACGTCTAAGACAAAACAAAACATTCATTGATTCATAAAAATATTTTTTTATAATGATAGTATAAGACATTTAACTAATATGCATTGTATGACTCCTCAGCAGCGCGCATCCACGATACCGACTCGTGAGATTCGAACCCAGGACCTGAGGAGTCCCACAATAGGATGAAACGGCTGTTCAGTACTTCCAAATTTTTCATGGTGGTCTAGCTTCAATTGACTCGTGATCTCAACTAATGAAATTACTATAATATACACCTATTTTGAACCTATTTTGAACATTATGACTATGTTCAAAAGAGATCAATTATAAATGGAGATTAAATAGTAGTAATGTTAACATTGTATTCATGATTGATCAATTATTGAGTAGTGATTAATATCTTGATTTGTTGAATAAATTGTAGTGTGATACAGGTGTAAAGGACTCGAGATAGTATTTACTTTCCTTAGATTTTAAATGATCAAAAACATTGAGCAGGTAACTGTGAATGTAGGTTTCATATTAAAGGATACTCGTCCGTAAGGTACAAATACAATCTTAAATGGATGTAATGTACAATGTTCAATCAGGACTAAGAACATGACAACTAAGTCAATAGCTGGCATTCAGTAATTAACCAGTAGGACATTTAGGCAACAAGTTATATACTTTTGTTTGTTATAATACATCATTATGGCTATTAATCGCACAACCTATTCAGGGGTGTTTCTGAAAAGTGTACAACCTTTTGTTGTACAAGTTACAAAAGAGTCCAATCACAGATATCGTCGTTCCTGACAATATGTGGTGAAAGGAATGTACATTATTTAGATGTCGATTAACTGGACTGCTAACTTCTAACTGGTGATCACTCAATATTTATCGTTAGGATCGACCAAGAAGTATGAAATGGAAACTTGTTGAAATACATTGTTCTGAGAATCCTATATTGTACCAAAAATATTATATTGAATAAAGCTAATAATAATGATCTTAGTCCTAAAGAAGATCAATCGATGCCCGAATAACTCACTGAAAAACTCTCAGTTTGGGAAACCAGTTGACGTCGGTTTGAATTCCATAACAAGAACCAAATATCGTTGAATCAATGATACGTAAACTAACACGAAAACTAGGTTCACAATTCCCTACCGATTATCTTCAAACACTTATAATAGTATTATTTTTGTTCTCAATACATTTGATTAACAAATAGGATTCTATATGGAATTTTTGTGAATATAATAATAGTTAAAAGCATGAGTCAATTGAAGCTAGACCACCGAGGAAATCCCGGGAGCACTGGATGACCGTTTCGTCCTATTGTGGGACTCCTTCTGATTATAATATGGTAATAGTTAGGTTAACCGAACACGTAATAAGCAAGATATAAAAGAAAACGATTATTCCTTTGTATTTCATTTGGTATGTTATTTGGCTTTCAGTCTATGTTAACTTTTGATGTGGAATATTTTGACGCTCATTCAGTCTGTTGATGAGAAGCCGATTTGGTAGAGATAAACATTTAATGTAATAGAAAATTGAGGAATGAATTGATATCTTAAGTTATGAGTAGTTGAGGTATGGTGTCCCAGTGTCTTGGAAACAGTTTCCATGATTCATGGTTCACGAACACACTGCGTAGATGTGACTTCTTGGGAAAATCGGTACTCCAGAGTTCAGGCGCGTGAACACCGCACCAGAAGAAAGTGTATTTTAAATATTGGTAAGGCATAAGTATACTCACCCTGGAAGTTTTCATTCATGAACCTTATGAAATAAATGCAGGTACATTCATCCATCAAAAAAGGTAGATGGTCGCCGCGCGTTTCGAAACGTATTTGCTAGATTTGATTGTCTCTTACAAGTTACATACATATCACATGTATATAGACCTTCGCTCATACGCTTTATGACATACACATAGACATAAGCACTCTCAGGGATTAGTGATGATCACCTCTCCCTAGTATTTTCTGTCATATCTTTTTATTATGTCTTCCACCTGATGGTTTCAACCACTGACTTTCGTTAAACATCAAACAGACATCTCACATAGCGAACCTGGCGCGTACCTTTGGGATATGCCTTCATACACAGCCACATAAGCTGAGGTTCATGCGATTTATATACACAAGCATATGCATTAGGTAACCCGCGAGATCTTCATCAAAGTAAGATATTTTTATTTTAACTAAATGATACATTTATCATTTTTAGCTTTATTCAGATTGAAAAAGTCCCTTTAATTCTATTTTCCCTTAGTTTAACCCGTTATGATATATTTTTTTTTAAAGAATGATACCACATATTTACAAATTATAGTAACTATGTCAAATCTAACCGAACACCATCCGTCGTGGTTGGGCAGAGCACAGTTAAAAGTGATTAAGAGTTCTATTCTCGCTCAATTGGTGAATACAAGTCATCAGGTTGAAGTGAATAAAGCTTTTAAGGTTATCTACCATTATCCATCAAATTTGCCGCATGGTTTACGAGCTCCTCTTTTGTACATAGCTGAAGCAATCGCAATCCATATTCACAAACCGAACCTTTGTATTCAAAAGAAGTTTGTACAATCACTCTCGCTACCTTGGCCATCGGTATAGCGGAGTTTGTAGCAAAACTTTGGCAAACAATTATCTTATTCCTTCTATGTTTCTATTTCACTTATTCTCTACATTCGTCTCTTGATTCTTACATAAATCTAATATAACCACACTTGTTGTACTAAACATATACCTATTGCTTTACAAGTCATTTGATTTATGACTTACATGGTTATTTGTGATTGTTTTACATGAATATATGTAATCAATAGAACTTGCTTAGTAGGCATATATCTTTCTAGTTCATTGTTGATATGTCGGTTGAATATAGAGGGTTATAATTCATGCCTTCATTTCATATGTAAGTGAATAACTTATAGCACCTATATAGATTTTAATTGAGTGTGTTTTTATGTTTATTATTATTTAAGGGTTTTTGGGGGGATATTATAGTAATTCAATAGTGGAATTCATGAGTCAATTGAAGCTAGACCACCATGGAAAACCTGAAAGCACTGGACGGCCAACTCGTCCTATTATGGGACTCCTCAGCAGTGCGCATCCACGATCCCGCTCTCGTGAGATTCGAACTCAGGACCTACCAGTCTCGAGCCAGAGCACTTAACCGATAGACCACTGAGTCGGTGTCCAACGGTGTTAATGTCCAACTGCAACCGATTCACGAAATTGAGCAACCATTCACCAATATCATCAGTGAGTTGATATCTCCGAACAGACCTGGTTGAACTCCACTGGTTACTGCTTCTCACTAGAACTCCAGGAAATACCTCATCGAGCCAGTCACTAGTGAGCCAAGGTCATTATCAAAAGGGTTTGAAGTTGAACATTAACACCGTTGGATACCGGCTCAGTGGTCTATCGGTTAAGTGCTTTGGCGCGAGACTGGTAGGTCCTGGGTTCGAATCTCGCGAGTGCCGGATCGTGGATGCGGACTGCTGAGGAGTCCCATAATAGGACGAAACGGTCTTCCAGTGCTTCCAGGTTTTCGATGGTGGTCTAGCTTCAATTGACTCATGATCTTAACTCTATAAAACTACTAAAATCTCCATCAAACCCCTTCTGATAATTTTATTTTGTTCATTAAGGTGAATTCGTAATGATAACTGGGTTTTAATAAATTATAATAGTTTTGGGATATTCCATTGACATTTGAATAGTGTTCGTTTAACTAAAAACATAGTATCCCATTATTAAAATATGACGTCTGAAGAAGTAGTTAATAAGCTAGACTTAGAAATCTTTTCAAATATGGCTAAACATGTTATAATTATGACAATAAACAGCTTGATTATAGCCTAACTATTTCAAACTAGTCATTAGGTCATCACATTTGATTGATCGCTGGGTGGTGACCAATGTCATGCGTGTCAGCTCCTTCTTAGTGCTGATTGAATGCTATCGATCAAGTTGCTATGTGGCCACCAGTCTAAGTGGCTCAACACTGAGTGCACTATGTTGGAGATAAGATGGTGGTTGGAGGTGGTCAACAGGAAACCCGTGGACCCGGGTTTCGCGCTACTTGGCACTCGTCAACAACGTGTACCTGTAATCTTGAGAGAACTGGTGCTCCCTGACGGATTCCATCCTATGTCACTCAGCTTCACAGTCAGAGACGTTACCACTGAGTTATTCGGGCTGTGACTGACCTCCTGTAGTACTGAGATGTAATCACAATTGATTGATCACTGGGTAGTGATCAATGTCATGCGTGTCAAGTTCTGGGTTCGAGTCCCTGGTGTGGTGGTATAATATCAATCGATCCACGATCTCAGTCAAAAGCTGAATCTCCACAACCCCATACTAATAATTTTCATTGGTAATCTGTTAAAAATGGTCAAACTCATCATAATGTCTCACTCTACATTATCTTTATTTAAATAGAATTTCAGTCTAGTGAGTTTAATGTGATCGAAAATCGGATGAAATATTATCGTCTTCTTGTACAATATTGTGAAATGTCCATGTTTTAGTTTGCATAGATTAATGCTAAACTTTTAAATACAGAAGTGTATTTTATTGAAGTGATGCTAACGATGTCAAAAGTTTCATGCAAGATCAGAGTTAGGTTTGTGGAGATTTTAGTGATTTTATATAGTTGAAATCATAAGTCAAATGAAGCTAGAACACCATGGAAAACCTGGAAGCACTGGACGACCGTTTCCTCCTATTGTGCGACTCCTCAACAGTGCTTATCTACGATCCCGCCTCACGAGATTCGAACCCAGAACATATCAGTCTTGCGCGCGAAATGACCTTCCAGTGCTTCCAGGTTTTCCATGATGGTCTAGCTTCAATTGACTCATGATTTCAACCATAAAATCATGAAAATTATCCTATTTAGGTGAAAAAAAATTCAATAGTTGATCCGTAAAAGTCTTAGTAATAGGAAACCATGAGAATACTTGTCATTTGATCAAAACAGCGTCATCATAAAAATTCGTTACAGTGTAAATAGAAACTTACTAAAGACAGAGTCCTTTAATCTGATATAGATTAAAGAAGCATCTCGCCACACAGAAAAGATACAGTTTTGTATTCAAACGTAACATGACCACTTTTTTCCCTTCAATCGTCGTAACCTATACTTTATTCCAACCATTGATTTCCTCTTCTGTCTTGTTCTGTTAACCACCTACTCCAAATCAGTTCATTAATGTCTTCATAGACTTTCTAATAAGCTTTCATTATTAAATGTTATTGAATTACATTATCTCAACCCATTTTCGAAATTATCTATATTTATCCAGTTCATTGTATGAAGTTCATGGTTCAACTTCAAAGTCTTAACAGATATTGTTGTGGTGTAGGTTACTTATATCCACATAAGTATTATATGATGATAGTCAAGCGTAGAGTGTATTTCAGCAGAAGATCGATAAGGAAAGAACGGGTACGGAACGCAATTGGTATATAAATCCATGAACAATGAAATCAGAGACGATGGACTGATATTTGCTGAAGGGACAGTCAAGATTGAGACAACTGATTGATAGTTTGCAAATTAACTGTTTACTGTATGGTTGTCAGATGTTAGTGAGATATTCTGTAATTTAGTGCTCAGTTGCATTCGATTGTCCCCACTCGTGTTCTTGTTCACTACATTACATGAATGTTTTAATGAGAGTAATGGATTAGTTCTTTTTTTATTTTTACAGTGTTAGATGTTTAGGACTAGTTGACAAGAAATATTGCTTGACCTATTCTTGGTTAACAATGATCAGCATGTAATACCTATAATCCCTGTTTAATTTGGACAAATATCACTCAGCTTCATAATCTCGTAAACAGTTTGAGATATTTAGGCAGGGATCAACCACTTGTAAATCAGAGATATTTATAATTGATTGACCACTAAATAATGTTTTCTTTCTATATATATATGAGGTTGTACAGCCGTAGAACTGAACTCGTCAAGAAAGTTTACTTCGTAGGACTGAATGATATATAATCGCTGTGAACAATTTATATATCGAGCCACCTAAAGTAGTGGTCACATTGCAACTTGATAGATAGCATTCGATTAGCATTAAGAAGGACTTGACACCCATGACATTGATCACTACCCAGTGATCAATCAATTGTGATTACATCTCAGTACTACAGGAGGTCAGTCACAGCCCGAATAACTCAGTGGTAACGTCTCTGACTGTGAAGCTGAGTGACATAGGATGGAATCCGTCAGGGAGCACCAGTTCCCTCAAGATTACAGGTACACGTTGTTGACGAGTGCCAAGTAGCACGAAACCCGGGTCCACGGGTTTCCTATCGCCCACCTCCAACCACCATCTTATCACAATTTATCTATATTTAATGTCACCATACAATAATATTTTACCAAGCATGACAACAGCCTTTGTATTAGTACTTACTTACTTACTTACGCCTGTTACCCCTCGTGGAGGAGCATAGGCCGCCCATCAGCATTCTCCATCCAACTCTGTCCTGGACAATCCTTTCCAGTTCTTTCCAATTGTTATTCATCCTTTTCATATTTGCTTCTATTTCTCGGCCTAATGTGTAGTAATTTATCATCTGACATGAACAAAATAAAAACAAACACATTAATTAAATTATCAGAATTCTTGTAAAATTATTTTTTCCTTCCTCCCTGTTTACTATTCTCTGCCGTTTGTTATGTACAAAGTAGCAAATAAACAAGAATAGTAACATATAAGTTTACAACTTTAACAAATGATTAGCTTCTATCTGTCAGTTATAATTAAATTATCTCGTGCCAAAAACTTTTTGTTGTTTCTATATACAATGAATATCATGTCACTTGACACAAATGATTCATATATAGATATATCACAACTAATGTGACATATATAAGCAAAGATGGATAGTGGCTAGCAGTGGAATCCAGTTTGACGCGCGTTTCGTCCTATTTGGGACTCGTCATCTGTATGTACCTATATCTCAGAGTTGATGTTCACTTTGGGACTTGAACTCAGTACCTTTCGCTTCAAACGCCATCAAGTTATTCACTCAGCTACTGAGTCCTGATATCCACTTGCTTGTGCAATGAGGTAAAGTTTGAATTCACTTAGTATTGTTGGTTTGAATTTTCCCATTGATGCTTACGAGTGCGACTGGTCAGTCTCTTATTGGCATATGTGCATACTGTGCGTATTGCCTCGATATTGCCTTAATTCAGAAGCATTGTAAGCAGAGATGGATAGTGGCTAGCAGTGGAATTCAGGACATAGTTGGTAACAGTTAAGATAAAGTTTTAATTTAGATTTCATGCATGTTTGATACTCTTCAATTAAGTGTATATTCGATCTTTATGAAATAGATGCTTTTCGTGTTATTCAAGATCCCTTCAGTTCATCTAATATCTGAATCCATTGAATATAATGTCGATTAATGGTAATATTTTATTTAGTCAATAGAATTTAGTTTATAATAAGAGTTAGATAAATCCTATATTCAGGAAATAATTTAAAAGAACCAGTAGAGTTCAACCAGGTCTGCTGTGAGATAGTAACTCATTGAAGACAATGGTGGGTGGTTGCTCAATTTCATGGATTGCATGAAGTTAGACATTAACACCGTTGAATGCTGGCTCAGTAGTTTAGAGGTTAAGCGCTCGCATGCCAGACTGATAGGTCCTGGGTTTGAATGATCAGAATATTTGGTTTTATAGTCAATGTATTCTATAAAAGTCAAATATATAGATACATAAAACAAAGCAACTCATTGAGATCTTAAAAAAAGGATGAAGCAGCTATTTCTCATGAAATCATATAACAAGCTTAAGAACTTCAATAAGAGTATAATAATCTCTGATTTATGTTTTTGGTAATTTCACATCTGAATTTACAATAATTGAATTACTTACTGAAAAACATCTGGAACTTTAAGGTCAATAGAATAAAAAGTACAAATTTTGGACGATATAGATAATCTGAAAGAAAAGTAATAAAATTAACTTCTATGTAATAGCGCCCCCAAATGCCTCGGTACGGCCGAGAGTGGGGAGGGGCCGCTCTCTCTCGAAAGGCTCTCACATAGCCACGAATATATAGCCTCTCCCAGGGAAGTCCCACTCACTATCTTCTCGTGGCATTACTGATGTTTACGAAATTGAAAGGGCGAAAAGCGAATGTCTGGCGCTTTAACCGGGTTGGTGGACATGGAAAGTCCACCTAGGGGAGTTGGAACACCCTGATTCCTAACCAATGGTGCATATAGGCTCCAGTATCCTAAGGGAATAATTGGTGTTTGAATTAATCGTTGCTCACCGACTACCATGAGACTGCATCTCCTTACGATGCTCTACTGCCTTGTGGATCAGATCTTTAGGTCAAAAGCTTCGGGTGTGGTCCCCTAAGAAAACCACCTGTTCCGGTTTGGGCACCTGGGCAGTATCACAGCCCTCACACAAATCAAATGAGATTTGTGTGGCGCATATGTATCTGGTGCCCCCTTGTACCAATATTTATGTGTTTAAATAAAAAAATAAAATCAACAATCAAATCAGTTGTAGAATGCCAAATGTTGTGAATGTAAACATTGGTGGGGACAACTAGTTGTATTTTAATAAAAAATGACAGAGTTCTTTTAACAAACTTGAAAATCATACGTTCAGTACTTCATTTAAAAATCTTTCATCAATTGTCTTCAACTTCATTTCTTCATTAATACAACAGTTACTTTCTATCCCCGTTCTTTTTGATTTGATCAACCCAACCTATTGCTTTCAGGTTTTCTTCTTCTAATTGGCGTTAAATACTACTTATACCTGTTGGCATAAGTAGCATATACCACAAGAGTACCCTAGATGATTGTCTTCATGCATATTTAAAAATCCATGTATTTTTAAGGAGATTTTTATAAAGTCAAATGTTATGACATGTTCACCTTCAATTTCTCTATCAATGTTCACCACATGTAGGTAAGGGACATTGTAAAATTTAATTACAATACCGTGTTTCCTCATTTAATAGACACTTAGCAGAAACTACAACTCGTATATAGAGTCCCAATGAAGTTTATAGTACATAATCAAGTCTATTTACTAAGGATTTCAGAGGTGATATTGATTAATATTTGTCAAAAAGATTTGCAAGAAAAGCGGAACATTTTGTTACCTTTAGTTTTCGTTTATGACAAACCATACACTGGACCACAGCCTTAATCGATTTTTATCACGTTTGACTACCGAGCTTAAAATCGAGGAGGGAAGCTTATAGATTCCATTCTCACTGTGAAAATCAACAATGGGATGAAGGTACTTTGGGCTGATAAATTCAAAAAAAAGATTAAATTTGCTTCCAGTATTCCACTGATGACTACTACCCAAAGTTTTCACTGATTAGTTACTAAGTAGTTACCTGTGTCACATTTGTTTTATCCTATACTTCTGATCCAGTCACAAAAATCACTGTAGAATGTGACTACTAATCTAGGTGACCCGACATCAAGTCCACCAAAACGAGTTACTGGTGATGGTTATCTATCACGAAAACTAGTTTTTTTTGTATTTCATCACAACTATCTATAACCATTTAACACTTTCCAACTCCACTGAAAGCTTGTGACTAAATAGTAACACAGGGATAATCGGATCAAGGATTACTTGAATCAGAAAACACTGATCACCTGCAACCTATAGCATCAACTGTGGAAACACACCAACCCTTACAAGAGGTAACTTTATTCGCAATAAAACTAAGCAAGTACTTATTTGTCTATAATCAATTTATATATTACCCTATTTCAACTACATACAAATTATATATAGTTAAGCTCATGAGTCGATTGATGCTAGACCACCGTGGAAAACCTGGAAGCACTGGACGGTCGCTTCGTCCTATTGCGGGACTCCTCAGCAGTGCGCATCCACGATCCCGCCTCGCGAGATCGAACCTAATC
>NC_031498.1:28631110-28640725 GCF_000237925.1 Schistosoma mansoni | reverse complement strand
CAGTGCTTCCAGGTTTTCCACGGTGGTCTACTTCAATTGGCTCATGATCTTAACTATATAAAATTACTAAAATCTCCACAAAACCCACTTGTGACATACAAATTAGTGAGAAGTGTGTAATATTCCAACAGATACAAACATTTTTTTCGTTTCTATACTGTTTATAAAGTAACTAAGTGCATTCCCTGGGTTTTTTTTCATTTGTTTACAGAATAAATGTTACATTAAACATACTGATATGGTAATGTTTATCTGATTCCAGTAAGATATACATGGATTTTAATAGGCGAGACAAACATTGATAAAATTAGGTAAACATTAGTAATAAAACGGATATTTTCATCCTATATCTATTAAAACTAAACATGATACCTGTAATGAAGGACAATTATTGCCCTGAATGACTTTTGGTAGATTATTCCTCTATTTAGTAAGTGATGAATTAAGGTAGAATCCAACAACTTGAACACTGATTGAACTATATATATCAGTCAGTCAGCTACAACCTAGGACCAGGCACATATAGGCATCGGTCCAAGTTGCCATACCTCGTTAGCACAACAAGATGAACACCGGATTCATGGAAGTAGTTAATTTAGTAATGGTAATATATAAAAGATAGGTTGTAAATAAGGATATAGTACAGAAAGGAAGACAGATATGAAGTGGTTTTAATCTCACGGTTTAAGGGAAGACAGAGTGTGTATACACCTACGCCATTGTGATCGATTCTGAGCCATGTCACACACAGTCTCCAACCATTGGTTACGATAGTCTTGTAGACCCCAACCAACTAGTCTGCATCTACCAACATGGCTCAGGCCAGAAGTTAGTGACTTCAAGCACTGATGCCACATTTTGGTTTGGCCGCCCCTAACTCTCTTCCAACCATCCCCAACACTAGTCAACATTGCGCGTCGTGGTAATTGGTGTTCAGGCATACGTAACACGTGGCTCAACCATCTCAGTCGATGAAGATTCATGACCTCATCAACTGATTTATCATCATTCCCTAATTACCCTGTGTCTAACCTCACTATTACTTACCCGGTTATCCCAGCAGATGCGACCAATATTTCTACGGCAACTGTGATCAAATACTAGTAACCTACGAGTATCTTTTACCGTTAATGACAACGTTTCGAAGCCGTAAAGTAGAACAAAACGAACTGCTGCGCAGTATAATCGTCCCTTAATTGGTAGACGGATATCTCGACTTTGCCATAGGTGATGTAAGTTTACAAACGCCAAACGAGCTTTCTGAATGCGTGCTGAGATTTCGTCAGACACTAACCCATTAGGGCTGATCAGACTTCCAAGATAAATGAAGTTTTTAACGCGTTCGACAACTTCACTCCCTATCCTTAGTTCATCCTTAGTTCATGTGTTGACGCAGGCCATTCCTGGAGTAAAAATTTACATTTAGAGGAGAGAAACGCATTCCAAATATCCAAAAAAAATGGTACGATGAGTATTGATTCACTTGGACAAATATATATATATATATATATATATATATGTTTACCCATTAGTGTTGATCGAAGTCTGTCGATTACTTTATATTTTGACCACTAGTCTAAGTGAATCATTACTCATCATACCATTTTGTTTATATAAGGTGGTTGTAGAAAATCTTCAAGAATACGTGATTAATTAGTGTAAATACTCCTGTTCTAAAGTAGGTACATCGAGGCTCTAATAGATTACTAAAAACATTTGTGAATGTGAAATTTTGAGCTGTGTGCTCAGTCATTAAATAAAACATCATTCATTTCAAAATAGACATGTTTTGCAAGTAAGCAACAGCTAGCTTGGAACCTAAATTCATAGCTTTCTTTAGATGTTCTCTAACCTTCATAGTTGAAATCATGGGTCAATTGAAGCTAGATCTCCATGGAAAACCTGGAAGCACTGGACAGCTGTTTAGTCACAGTGTGGGACTCCTCAGCAGTGCGCATTCACGATCAAGCCCCGCGAGATTCGAACCCAGGACCTACCAGTCTCGCGCCAGAGTGCTTAACTGACTGACTTCAAGAGATATTTCCTGGAGTTCTAGTGAGAAGCAGTGACCAATGGAGTTCAACCACGTCTATTGTGAGATATCAACTCACTGAAGACAGCTGGTAAACGGTTTCTCAACTTCGTGGATTGGTTGAAGTCAAACATTAACACCATCGGGTGCCGGCTCAGTGGTCTATCGCTTAAGTGCTCTAGTGCGAGGCTGATAGGTCCTGGGTTTGAATCTCGTGAGGCGGGATCGTGGATGCGCACTGCTGAGGGGTTTCTCAATAGGACGAGTTGGCCGTCCAGTGTGGTGGTCTAGCTTCAATTGATTCATGATTTCAACTATGAAAATACTGGAATCTAAACAAGACCCCTTCTGATTATTTAAAGTTAGATTATGGCTAAGAAGTAGTTCAAATGAACTAATGAAATGGTCTAGTTTAAATATATAAGCTGTTTATAAATAATAATCAAATATTTGACAACAGGCGTATTGTTTAAATTTACCATGATAATAATAAATATATTCTTATTATATCCCAATGAATAGAGAAGATTGTATTTCTGACGTTTCGTGACTGAATATAAACCACCTCTTCATAGTAAATAAAAGACGGACATTAAGTCACGAAACTTCAGAAATACAATCTTTTCTATTCATTGGGATATAACCAAAAAAGTATATTTATTTTTGACTTTCTACCCAAAGCTCAATTTATTTGAATCTATCAGGTTCAAACTTGGTCTGGATATCTGTGACCATGATGATTTTTAATCAATTTTACAAAGTCTCACTTACAATTTGTAGTAAAATAATTGTTGAAATAGTTTTAACCAGAAATAGATAGTGGTTGGTAGTGGAATCCAGGACGTACGTTTCGTACTATTTAGTATTCGTCAGCTGCATGTACCTGCAACTCAGAGTTGATGTTCACTTCAGAACTGGAACACAGTACCTTTCGCTTCAAATGACATCGAGTTACACCAAATCGAAGAAACGATTACTATCAAAATTTAATGGTAATCGGTCATCTAAACTTGGAGCTATAGTTTCATTCTACTGGTATACAATTAAAAACATTACCATTTAATTCAAACATTGTAAAATAAGAAATGTTCTTCATCATGAAAAGAATCAATATTAGCAAAACGCATAAACATACATGCCGAATAGATTGCATTTCTTTCAATTCCTGATATTAACATGTGATATCATGGTGGTTAGAAGTTAATAATCACAACATAGTAAGCGAAAATCAATCCGAAGAATTTAAATACGCTTATCGCCTCGAATATCTTCGAATAAGCCTTAAGATCATACTAAGTACTGAAGAACTAAAAACAACTGTCTGCAAGCCAACACTAAAGTCACAATCTTTAATACGAATGTCAAGACAGTTCTATTGTATGAAGATGAAACTTCCCAAACTACTACAAACATCATTCAAAAAGTACAAGTATTCACAAATCATTGTCTATGCAAGATAATCAATGTTCATTGACCAGATATCACCAGCAACGACCTACTGTGTGAGAGAACAAACCAGCTTCCAAATGAAGAAGAAAATAGGAAAAGATGTTGGAGATGGATAAGAAATACATTGAAGAAATCATGAAACTGTATCACTAAGTAAGCTCTAACTACATAACCTGAAAACAAAAGGCAATGTGGCAGAACCTCTTCTATCCAGTTACCATTCATTCTTTTTATGTCAATTCCCAACACAATCCGTTATTTGTTCTGCCGCATTTCCTTTCCCCTTTAGGATTCTTAGTTAGAGCTTACCTAGTGATTCAATTTGATGATTTCCTCAATGTATTTCCTATCCATCTCCAACATCTTTTCCTATTTTCCTCTTCATTTGGAAGCTGGTTTATTCTCTCACACAGTAGGTCGTTGCTGGTGATATCTGGTCAATGGACATTGATTATCTTGCATAGACAATGATTTGTGAATACTTGTACTTTTTGAATGATGTTTGTAGTAGTTTGGGAAGTTTCACCTCCATACAATAGAACTTCTTTTTGAAAAGTATAATGAATATAATAGACATGTCAATCCTTACCCCTACATTTGTATCAGATCCTCCTTGTTCATTGTTGATACTAATCAGGTATATGAAAGTTTCTACATTATTATTCACAAATTGTTAAACAGTTTATTTTGTTAGACATATAATAGATTGAATGCTTAAAATGAATTCAAATATGATGTAACTAATCTTGGTACTCAAGGTGTACTGGATCCTAAAGAATTAGTCAGATGATTGTTGATCCAAATTTTGAAAGATACGATTATATCAGTGTGGAAATGATTGTGCTCATAAAGGGAATTATTTTAAACGGAAATTAAATTCCTTTTTTTTGATGGTGTAACTGAAAGAAATTAAACCAAAGTAATGAAAATGAGACTTTGATGTATAAACTCAGTCAAATGGAATAATTACTAAACAATGAAGAAAAAATCATGTCTGCTTTAAGTTGTCTAATATTTCTTGATTATTAGTATAGGGATTTGTGGAGATTGTAGGGATTGTATGAGTTGAATTCATGATTCTATGTAAGTTAGACCATCATTGAAAGTCTGGAAGCACTGGACGACTGTTTCGTCATAGCATAGGACTACTCAGGAGCGCGAACCCACTATCCTGCACATGGGACACAAACCCAGGACCTTCGGTCTCGCGTACGATGTTAATGTCTAACTTCAACCAATCCACGAGTCCCTCGTGCGGGATTGTGAATGAGCACTGTTGAGGAGTCCCATACTAAGATGAAACGGATGTCTAGTGCCTTTAGGTTTTTCACGTTGGTCTAGCTTAAATTAACTCATAAATTTAACTATTAGTATTTCTTTGTTCATTTTATTTCTCTTAATGTTTCACTCGTACTACTCTGTACTGGACGTTTAAGTTTGTTGGTTAACTAATAATCAACTAAATGTAACCTATAGTCAAAACTTTTAATTATGATTGTATTTACACAACATTATAGTTATACATTTCAGTCGCAGTTAATAAGCAAATATGTTCCCATCTTATTTAGGAATCTATGAAAATATCTTTCCATCATTATTTAACCTAATTTTCATGACTATCACAACAAAAGGTAATTCGAATAACACTTATTAAGTTTCCCTTTATATTATGTCAAACCTTTTCTTCGTATATAACTTGATATTTCAGTGAATATGTATGTCACTTTTGATGGTTTGAATAATTTTTTCTGGTTAGCGTTTGTTTTTTTAGTGAGTTAGTTTTCTACGGGATGGGATAGCTAACCCCATGCCCCACCCTCCTCCTTTATCCATACACGGGACTGGTAGTAACCCAAGAGGAGCTCCAGGCGGAGTTATGTCAGCTTGAATATAACAAAGATTCCTTCATTTTTTCGGTTAACACGACAGTTTAGTTAAAATCGATCAAATAGAACAGTATCGGCAATATTAAAAACACTTTGTATTTGTATATTTATTTACACTACATAAAAACATTCTTTTTTCTTACCGTTTTATTCAAACTCTGTCAAACAATGACATTCCTTCCCCCTCCCCCCCGAAAAAGTGAATTAACATTCTGTCTTATATAATGTAGCAGTGATGTAAAACTGGAATGAAAAGTTTATGAGTAAGTGAATACAACAGAACTGTACTATGACTAGTCGTCAAATTACCGATTTGAAATACTTTTTACAGTTATGACTGTTTAGTTACTTAATGTTTCTGATAGTTAGGTGAGTATTATTTTTCATTCAATTTTAGACTGACGTAGTACCATAGTGAATTGTTATATCTATCAAGTGCAGTACTTACTTATTTACTTACTAACGACTGTTACTGTTGTGATGGGCGGATACTGATACACGGTGTGCCAAATGCTAACCCCTCAACTGACTGTTTGAGCGAGAACACAAGGGTGAGAGAGAAGGTGTATTGGGCTACCGAATAAAATGCACAAATACTCATTCATATATATACCAATGTTTCTTAGCCAATGAAACGCGCTTGTCCTTTGGGTCACATTTGATTGCTATTGATTGACCTTCTCATTAGGCTACTTGTAACTGGCTCTTCATATCAGTTACTACTCCCGGAGAAGTATAAGCCATCCACTAGAATTCTCTAATCAACTCTGTCCTCAACTTTTCTTTCCAGTTCATTCCAAGTGCTATTCATTCTTCCGATGTCTGATTCTGATTGACATTCGTAGGAAAATTGATAAGAAAATTATAAACAATTAACAATCTGTTTTATTTATGTTTTAGACTGTTTATCATTTAGGGAACCCTGATCTCTACAGAAATTGAATTGTACTATATAATTGGAACATTCAGTCAACCTTCTTACTTAATTACTTATGCCTGTTACCACTCGTGGAGGAGCATAGTTCGCCCATCAGCATTCTACATCCAACTCTGTCCTGGGCAATCCCTTCCACTTCTTTACAGTTAACATTCATCCTTTTCATATCTGCTTTAACCTCTCAGCGTAATGTATTCCTTGGTTTTCCTCTTTTCCGCTTCCCTTCACCATTACAAGTAAGCGTTAGCCTAATGATGCAGTTTGGTGATTTCCTTAATGTATGTCATATCCACTTCCAACGTCTTTTCCTAATTCCCTACTCAGATGGAAGATAGTTTGCCCTATCCCACAGAAGGCTGTTGTTGATGGTATCCGACCAGTGAGTGTTAAGTATTTTGCATAAACAACTGTTTATAAATACTTGTACCTTCTTGACGATGGATGTAGTAGTTCTCCACGTTTCAGCTCCATACAGTAGGACTTTCTTGACGTTCGCATTGAAGATTCTGACTTTGAAATTAGTTGACAGTTGTTTTGAGTTCCATATGTTCTTCAATTGTAGGAATGCTGCCCTTGCTTTGCCAATCCTCGTCTTTACATCTGCATCAGATCCCCCTTGTTCAGTCAACAGATAATACCAATTCACATGACCTACACATTATAAAAGTGATTTTGATCATTAAAGAAAATCTTAATTGACTTGAATAAGATTTTGTGTTAAAATTACTATTTATGTAAAAATTAGGTTATATGAATGAAACGGGGTATTTCGATGGTATGTTATACAAAGATGAATAAACTGAACTACTTTTTCAGGCCAAAGAACACACTACGCCGGGAAATAGAAGCAGATATGAAAAGGGTGAATAGCAACTGGAAAGAACTAGAAAGGAAGGCTCAGAACAGAGTTGGATGGAGAATGCTGGTGAGCGGCTTATGATCCTTGACGAGGGGTAACAGGCGTAAGTAAGTAAGTAAGTACTTTTTCAGTTTTAACCTTTACTTCCTAAATGGATAAAACTCAATGATAAAAACGATCTGCGAAGTCTTGCTGATTGAAAGCTATACTCGGTTTATAAGCTAGTCTCGTAACCCCCAAGCTAGAACTACACAGTGACTTGAAAACGAGAGAAAAGGCGTAAAATATACGAGAAGCAGTTTACTCCAAAGGTTCATTTACGTATAGAAAATATAGGGTTTTTATAGTATTTTAGAAGTCCTTGGGTTTTCCTGAAAATTCTACTAAACATAGTAGCATTCGTGTATACATAACGGTGATAGTAATTTATGCACAACTTTTGAGCAACGCCAAAGTGACTTTGAGAGAACTCACCTAACTACGAGGGTCTAAAGAGGGTTATAAATTAGTTTGAGAAATCAGAATCAGTATTTAGAGGTACAAGTTAAGGTTAAAAATTAGAGTTAGAGTTTCCTTCACGAACTGACATCAGTTTGGCTGCCAAAATGTCATTTAGCCATATAAATAAGTGGATTTTTCACCAAAATCCCGAACTCATTAAATTGAATTGATTGATTTGTGTTATATCATGTGAGTACGTTCTTGCCCAGTTAATATGTGAACGTGCTGATCCCCGCCAATCAGAGAGGAGCGAATTATCGATCGGAGCAATTATACACAAAATCCGTATTAGCAGTCTTGAGCACTACTCGGTCCTACTATCTGCCTAGCCCAGCCAGTAAAGTCCAGAACATCAATAACAGCCTCTCATTAAATTTGAAACATACTGGGTTCATAAACCAAACAAACTGACCACATCGTACCAATAAAATAGAAAATAACATTTGTACAAAATTCGGTCAAATGTGGCTATGAATAGGGAGAACAGTAATTAATGGACTAGGGATAACTCAAGAATGGTATATCATATAACAATAGTTCATAGGTCAAAATAAGGCTTACGATGAGAGGAACATGAATATGAATACTTTAGTTACTTAACAATTATACAATAGGAAATATACCTATCATATTGGTCCATAAATAGTTCTCGAAAGTTACCATTCATAATTCTCTACGGGATACAACAATTTGTCCATAAATTAGAGTTTCAACCATATAAATTTCGATGTCTATTTCAAGGATTTTAGGCTACTCCCTATACATCATTTTCTATGTCTTAGATAATAACTCGTCTGGTACATATAACAAGAGAATCATGACTTCATTAACTACCGTATGCCTAATTAAAGGGCTTACTATCCTCAAACAGTTAATTTAGCTAGAAAGTAAACTACACAGTTAATTTCCTTGTTTATCAGTGAATAAATTATTTAGTTACATACTATCAACTTACAGTATTCTCGATAGCGATGGAAAGTACACTTAACAGTAAAAGAAAAACGAATCTTATACCAAAATTTCCCCCCCCCGAAAAAAAAAATTTACCTACCAAATGTGAACTGATTTACAGGACAAATGTATACATTGAAAAAGTTAAGTAGAATGTAACATTTTTACAAAAATTAATAAAATAACAACTATTATATATTATAAGCAAAGATGGATAGTGGCTAGTAGTGGAATCCAGTTTGATGCGCGTTTCGTCCTATTTGGAACTCGTCAGCTGGATGCACCTGCATCTCAGAGTTGATATTCACTTTGGGACTCGAACCGAGTAGCTTTCGCTTCAAACGCCATCGCACTATTCTCTCAGATACTGTTATCTACTCAGCTCATGTGGCCAATAAGAGACTGACCAGTTGCAGTCCTAAACATCAATGAGAAGATACAAACAAACAATACCAAGTGGGTTTAAACCTCACCCCATTCCACAAGCAAGTGGCTATCAGGACTCAGTAGCTGAGTGGATAACGTGATGGCGTTCGAAGCGAAAGGTGCTGGGTTCGAGTTCCAGAGTGAACATCAACTCTGAGATGCATGTATATCCAGCTGACGAGTCTCAAATAGGACGAGACGCGCGTCCTGGATTCCACTGCTAGCCATTATCCATATCTGCTTATAATGATTGTGAATTAAGGCTATGTCGGGGCAATACGCACAGTATGCACATATGGCCAATAAGAGAGAGACTGATCAATTGCAGACCTAAACATCAATGGGAAGGTACAAACAAACAATACTAAGTGTATTATGTATTAATATCAGAAGGGGTTTTTTGTGGATATTATAGTAATTTTAATAGTTGAAATCATGAGTCAATTGAAGCTAGACTACTATGGAAAACCTGGAAGCACTAGACGGTCATTTCGTCTGTTATATCTAGAGCCTTGAATTTCTTAATATGCCACGAACTACTTGACTACTTGAACGATAGAACCCGCAACGTCGC
>NC_031498.1:28597910-28630910 GCF_000237925.1 Schistosoma mansoni | reverse complement strand
CCGGCGGAAATATTGTAGCATCTCACTTTGGAAACGACGGTTCGGCCACCTGGTTAGGAGATAACCACTAACTTCTTCTTAATGTCTTGTCGTTTATCGTAGCTTCTTTGATAGCTTTGAAAGTGACTGGTAAGCCATCGACTGCGTCTTCCAATACTCGATGTACTTCTGCTTCCGTCTCAATTGCTGCTACCAATGTATCTTCTTCATGTTTTACTCGCGAACCAATCAGTCTAGACAAAGCGTCTGCTTGTCCGAAATCAGTAGTGGGCTGGTACTTGATCTTAAAGTCATAACCTAAGAGTGTAGTTCCCCACCGTTGCAGTCTGTTTGCTGTGTATACCGGGATACCTTTCTTCGACCCAAAAATGGCTAACAATGGTTTATGGTCAGTTAGTAGGGTGAACTGGCGTCCAAATATCATCTTGTGAAACTTTTTTATGGCAAAGATAATCGACAATGCTTCCTTTTCGATCTGACTGTAGCTACGTTCTGCTGTAGTTAATGATCTAGCTGCATGCGATATGGCTTTTTCAGATCCGTCTGGCATGATATGAGAAATAACTGCTCCAATGCCATGGTTTGAAGCATCTGATGCTACTACAATGGGTAAGGATGGGTCATAATGGGTGAGCAGCAGATCCGAGACTAGTATTTTCTTGATTTCCTCGAAAGCGGCTTGACAATCCGCAGACCAATCCCACTTCACATTCTTCGCCAGAAGGTTATTTAAGGGGGCACGCAGGTGATGAAGGTTAGGAATAAAAGCTCCATAATGACTAACTAGTCCCAGAAAGGATCGTAGTGTAGGGACGTCCGTTGGTCTAGGCATAGTTTTCACTGCCTGAGTATTCTCTGGGTCTGGTCTTCTGCCATCTTTGTCGATTATAAATCCGAGGTAGCTTACCTTTTTCATACAAAAGTTACATTTCTCTGCACGCAGTCGAAATCCATATTCGGCTATTCGCGACAGCACCTGGTCGAGCTTCTTTTCTAAGTCTATTTTATCTACTCCCATAATTATTATATCATCCAGATAGGCTGCAGCACCTGGAACATCCTGTAGCATAGTATCCATCACTTGCTGAAATATAGATGGGGCCGTCTTGACTCCAAAAGGTAGTCGATTATACCTGAATAGGCCCTTGTGTGTGTTTATGGTGAGCAGATTTTTACATTCATCAGCAACCGGAATTTGTAAATAAGCTTCCGATAAATCTAACTTTGCAAAGAGCTTACCACCATTCAGCTTAGCAAAAAGATCTTCAGGTAGGGGTAGTGGATACTGATGAGTTTCTAGGGCTTCGTTTAGCCCGGTTGAGTAATCGGCACATAAACGGATGCTACCATTAGTCTTCTTTACTACCACTATAGGCGCAGCCCATTCTGAGAAATCCACTGGCTCAATGACACCCAATTTTTGAAGTCGTTCTATCTCTTGTTCAACCATCGGCAGAGCTGCGTAGGGCACAGGTCTTTTGGGTCGAAAAACGGGAGTAGCACCAGGTTTGAGGATTAACAAGGCTTTGGCCTTCGTACATTCTCCCAATTCTTCTTTAAAAACGTTGTGATGTCTTTGCGGCACGGTACTTTTCTGGTTACACCTTGAGGAGTTGTCAATAGTCACTCGTCTGCAGATGCTATTAATAGAATGATCTGCTAGCTTAAGAGTTTCTATTAGATCAAGTCCCAATAAGTCTAGTCCTGGGCTTTCCGTGAGATATACTTTCACATTCTTCTGTACATTCCCTTTTTTAACTGGACAGTATATCTCTCCAACAATATTTAGCTTTCCTCCAGATGCACTGTGTGCTAACTGAGTTGTAGGGAGCACCAAGGGTTTGCCAATATGACTCCATGTTTTGCGGCTGATAAGTGAAATATCTGAAGCAGTGTCAAGCTGTAGACGGGCACGGCGTCCATTAATCTCTAAGGTCACATATTTTCTTCGATTATGTTCTGTGCTGGTATGTGCTACCATTATTCTATTGGTTGATGAACAATTTTTACGTCTTCGGTAATGAACACTCGATGAGCGACGGTGCATCTTCTTCTTACAACATGTTTCTTTATGTCCTTTGAGCTGACATCTAGTGCACCGGTAGTTTTTGTATGGGCAGAACCTTTTGTAATGCAGCTCTCCGCAAAACCAACATGCGGATGGAGGCTTCTTAATGGTTGTGTTCTGCTTTTGCATATAGGAATCTTTCTTCCCACTTACTGCCTGTACATAAGGTAGTCGACCATTATTTTCTACCATTGAAGTGTCATGCTTCAAGTTCACCAGATGCTGACATTCAGTAGTCACCTCTTGAAGGGTGATATTTGGACACTGTTCAATTTTGCTTAGAATTCTGGTTCTAATGTCGGCGTCTTCTGAAGATTGTAAGCTGCATACGAAAACAAGACATTTGAATTGGTCTTCTGTCATTGCTGATAGTTTAAAGCGCTCACATTCGCGATTTATTATGCTAGCATGTTGCACCCAGTCATCATTGCCGGCTTTTACTATTTTCAAGCACTGATATCGAATATTGAACAAGGAAGACTGTTCACCAAAAATTTGCGACAAAATTTTAACTGTTTCTTCGAATGAAATGTCTCTTGGGTTCTTGGGCAGAATGTAATTAGTATATCGTTCATGTTCAATGGTACCCAGCTTTCGTAGTAGCACCCTGACCTTGGCGGCATCATCAAAAGTTTCTAGGTCGACATTAAATACATCTTCATATTTCTTGTACCAAGATTCAAATGTTACACCAGCAACACCATCAAAATGAAATTCGTGAATGGAATCAATGATACAATCAGCATGCGATTTGGCAGAAACATCTGTAAGTCCATTCTTATTGAGGTTCATCTGCTGGGTTAGTTTTTCGAGTATGCGCATCTGGAATTGTTCAAGCCGTTTTTCATGGCGCTCTAGAAAAACTTCAAATTGGTCAAAGGTAATAGACATCTTGATAAATTAACCCGTCGCCAGTTGTTATATCTAGAGCCTTGAATTTCTTAATATGCCGCGAACTACTTGACTACTTGAACGATAGAACCCGCAACGTCGCAAAAGAGAGAAGACAAAGACTGGTAAGCAGGAAGTTTATTGCCCCGAACAGTGTCAAAATATAGCACAGAAATCTCGTGTATTTATAGTTTTTGGCTGAAAGTAAATTATCATTTAGGTCAACCAATAAGCACATAGGTATCAAACTAATCCATCCAATGGGGAAGCTCCACGTTGGCATTTCTAGAACATTCCCCTAGCCCTGATTGGATGGAATCCCAACGTCTGAAGTTAAGTCCTAGTATTATCTGTGCAACTGTTTACATTTGACATAAAAACTACTCCACATTGTTTAAAACTACATCACTTATAAAACACAGAAAATAAATAAAAGAGCCGTCCAGTGTTTCCAGGTTTAAATGGTGATCTAGCTTCAATTGACTCATGATCTCTACTATTAAAATTTTTATGTATTAGTTAGATAAAGAAAATAATAATCACTTTTATTAATATAATATAATGTTCAGTTTGCGAATACCCAACAGAGTGGCTATATTAAAATTTGATGTTTAGGTCTAGTAATTAACAATTCTTTAATCAAGATCCCCTGATAGTTGACCTTAGTTTACAATGGGTAGTTTTTTTTGTTATTTTATACAGTTTGAGCCTAGGCTACTTAGTGTCCAGGTTACACATTTTGATACTGTTCCATTCAGTAATCAGTTAACTATTAATAAACAAAGTTCTTAAAGTAGATTTTATTGACTCTAATATCCATCATATAAAACTTAATTGTAAGTCTACATATTTTGACAACGACTTAATTTCCTAATGAGATTCGATTTTTGTCAAAACATAGTTGCTAACGGTAATGTTAGACTTTTTTTTAATCTATCAAACTCCAACCATTTTAGATCCCAATTAATTACGTATATGTTTCAGGTAGATCTCACTGTACAATCGATTGTTTTGTGAATCCAATATTAAAGATCTGTTGCCAATAATTTCGGTTATGGATTAATTATCTTTGGCGGCCTTCTTGAATATCTAGGCTACTTGTTTACGTCATTTAGATATTTCAACAAGTTATCTGTTTTTGTTTATTTTAACATATCATTATGTTTATTGATAGCATAACTTATTCAAGCCTGTCTATGAAACTTTTAAAACCTTTCGCTGTACAAAATACAAAAGAGCCCAATCAGAGACAACGTCGTGGTTGGTAACATGCATCAAAAAGAACCAACATAATTCAGATGTAGATTCCCGAATCGCTAACATCTAACTGGTGATCACTCAATATTTATCTTGAGGATCGACTAAGAAATAAAAAAGGAAACTTGTTGAAATACATCGTTGATCAGAGGGGGTTTTGTGGAGAATTTAGTATTTTCATAGTTGAAATCATGACTCAATTGAAGCTATCAACTCACTGAAGACAATTGGTGAATGGTTGCTCAAACTTCGTGGATTGGTTGAAGTTAGACATTAACACCGTTGGATGCCGGCCGACTCAGTGGTCCATCGGTCAAGTGCTTTGGCACGAAACTGATAGATCCTGAGTTCGAATCTTGCTCGTGAGGCGGGATCGTGGATGGGCACTGCTGAGGAGTTCCATGATAGGACGAGTTGGCCATCCAGTGCTTCCAGGTTTTTGATGGTGGTCTAGCTTCAATTGACTCATGATTTCAACTATGGAAATACATTGAATAAAGCCAATAATAATAATAATTTCAGACATAATGTAACCAAAGTACCAGACATATGATATTCAAAAATGTTGCAATCGTTTGTATTGATATGTGTGTTTTATGAATTGATACAATTATCAATCTTTGCAATAAGTATCGATCAGTGACTTAGTGAATTCTATACTAAATCTATAGTGAACAAAAAATTAGAGGGTGAAAACTAATTTAGTCACATGCTAAACTACTCAGTGACTTGGTAAGATATGAAAACCACACATTAAATACATTATTTGCACAGCTTTCTACAGTTTTCCTTTACATACTATATGATTCTTTCAACTCTATTGCTATTACAATCGTTTTCTGTTATATCGAGTGAATGGTAACTTTGAGAACTATTTATGGACCAATATGATAGGTATATTTCCTATTGTATAATTGTTAAGTAACTAAACTATTCATATTTGTGTCCCTTTTATTTTAAGCTTTATTTTGACCTATAGACTATTATTATACGATTTACCATTCCAGAATTATCCACGGTCTATTAATTACTGTTCTCCCTATTCACAGCCACATTTGGCCAAATCTTGTACAAATGTTATTTTCTATTTTATTGGTACGATGTGGTCAGTTTGTTTGGTTTATGAACCCAGTATGTTTCAAATTTAATGATTCATATTGCAGAGGTTGTTATTGATGTTCTGGACTTAACTGGCTGGGCTAGGCAGATAGCAGGACTGATAAGTTCTCAAGATTGCTCTCACGGGTTTTGTGTGTCATTTAGCCGATCGATAAATTCACTGCTCTCTAACTGGCGGTCTTATAACGTCATATATATCAAACAGAGCACGCATTCACTCGATATAACTACTGGCGACAGGGATGGGATACGAATATGAATAGTCAAGTTACTTAACAATCATACAATAGGAAATATACATATCATATTGGTTCATAAACAGTTCTCAAAGTTACTGTTCATCAATCGCTTCGGGATATAACACTTTCTGTTTCCATTCCTGTTTTTTTTCCAATTGGATCTTTTGTTAACAAGCCCTCCGCCTCCTATTGATGTTACATACTACTTATATGCCATCGTAAGTAGCATATAACACAAATCTACATAATCTAAAAATTTAATGAATAAAATAGATAATTATATAAACATTCTTAAGTGTATATGAGCTGTACATGAATAAAATTCAATAATTAATCATCCCTTACTTCATATAAGTTCAAACAAGAACAAGCTTATCTATGTCCTAAGGGGATAATATGAATCTGTTATAGACAGATGAAATTAGAAATACATCATTAAAATAAAGTAAACATTTTAATAATTAAACAAAGTATAACATAATAGATATGAAGTTTGAATACTAATTACTTGATTAATTATGCCTGTTACCACTCATGGAGGAGCATAGGCCACCTACCAGTATTCTCCATTCAACCCTATCTTGGACTATCCTTTCCAGTTATTTACAGTTAACATTCATACTTTTCATATCCGCTTCTATTTCCCGACGTAGCGTATTCCTTGGCCCTCCTCTTTTTTGCTTCCCTTTACCATTACAAGTTAGCACTAGCCTCATGATTCAGTTTGATGATTTTTTCAATGTATGTCCTATCCAATTCCAACATCTTTTCCTAATTTCCTCTGGTTTGTCCTCTCCCACAGAAGGCTGTTGCTGATAGTATCGGGCGAGTGAATGTTCAGTATTTTGCGTAGACAGCTGCTTATAAATAATTTTACCTTCTTGACGATTGATGTAGTAATTCTCCACGTTTAAGCTCCATACAGTATAACTGACTGTCCTGACGTTCGTATTGAAGATTCTCACTTTGAAGCTAATTGAGAGTTGTTTTGAGTTCCATATGTTCTTCAATTGTAGGAATGTGGTCCTTGTTTTACCGATCCTCACCTTTACATCTACATCATATCCTCCTTGTTCATCAATGATGCTGCTGTTCAGGTACGTGAATATTTCCACATCTTTCAGAGTCTTTCCATCAAGTGTGATTGGGTTGGTGTTCTCCATGTTGTATTTGAGAATCTTGCTTTTTCCTGTGTGTGTGTTCAGGCCTTAGTTACTAATAGTGGACCAAATAATAAATTTAATTAATTCCGAATTTCCATAATCTGTTACGATAGACTAGTCGCTTCAATAAAACCTTATGTGTTAATCTGTTTTATTATAAAAGATATGTTTTCCCGTTCCTCTATCATGACTCTTTTAGACTATTGATTAGTAATATGATATGGTCGAGTGGTAACTGTCAGGAAACTAATTTATTGACTTAAACCTTTCATTGAACAAAGTATCATAAATCCAGACAACTTACTGACAAATACAATCTTTCATTGTTGACCTACATGTATAATATGAATATGAAAAACAAACTTGATTAAATCCTACTTGATAAATAAACGAATAAAAGATAATTTTAATAGTTGAAATCCTGAGTCAATTGAATCTAGACCACCATGGAATACCTGGAAGCACTGGACGGTCGGTTCGTCCTATTGTGAAATTAAGTATCTTTTATATTAAAATGATTGATATATTTATTTACGATGGACATACTTACGTCTGTTACCCTTCCTGGAGGAGCATATGCCGTCCATCAACAGTTGTCTACGCAAGATACTTCGGATCCGTTGGCCAGACACTATCAGCAACACCTATTGTGAGAGAGAACAAACCAGATCTCAGTGGAAGGAAGAAATCAGGAAGAAGCGCTGGAAGTGGATAGGACACACTTTGAGGAAATCACCCAATTGCGTCACAAGACAAGCCCTCACATGGAATCCTGAAGGCCAAAGGAGCAGAGGATGACCAAAGAACACATTACACCGAGAAATGGAAACAGATATGAGAAGAATGATCAAAAGTTGGATAGAACTAGAAAGGAAGGCCCAGGACAGAGTGGGTTGGAGAATGCTGGTCGGCGGCCTATGTTCTATTGGGAGTAACAGGCGTAAGTAATTAAGTAAGATTCGCCAAACAACTCTATCCTAAGCTCTCCTTTCTAAGTTGTTTTCTGTTTCTGTTCATCTTTTCGAAGTCTGCCTCTAATTCCTAACGTAATGTGTTCTTTGGCTTTCCTCTTTTACATTTTCTTTTCAGGATTCTTAGTTAGAACTTACCGCGTAATGTAGTTTAATGATTTTCATAATGTATGTTCTATCCAACTTCAATATTTCATACTAATTCCTTTTTCATCTAGAACTTCGTTTTTTCTCTCCCACAGTATGTTGTTGCTGATGGTATCTGGTCAATGAACATTGAGTATCTTGCGTAGACAATTATTTGTGAATACTTGTACTTTTTGATGATGGTTGTAGTAGTTTTGGGAGTTTCACCTCCATACAATAGAACTTGGTTTTTGAAAAGTATGGTAAATATAATAGACATGTTACACACCATTGGAAAATCTGATTACAGTTGAATTTAATGACACAGAATATTAGGATGTTCCCAATCGGAAACTTTGCTTAGGTAAAGCAGTTTGATAGAGAAATATATTCTGAAGATTCTAGATATTCTTAATTAAAAATTTTACATGTAATGTGATACCTGAAGAAGATTTTGATCCTAACCCAGTTATGCACTCCTTAGTAGCGCACATCTATGACGTTCTCGGAGGTCAAATGCAGAACCTTCAGGTCTCTTGGTGAGTTAAACTTTGCTTTGCCTTGCTATGCCCTTATCTAATATGACTATAAATTTGTCTCTGTATTTGCTCACACACACACACATTGACCTCTCTTCTTCAAATTCTCTCAATGTGCTTATAGCTTTTTCATCCACTAGTAAACTATAATCGCCGCTTCTTATTACCTTTTGATTTCAAACACCGTAGGATTTACATAATAACGGTCACAAAGATGAATGATTAACGATCATGATCTCAATTATTAAAATTACTATAATATCCACACAAAAACCCCCTCTGATATTTTATTATTACCATTAATTTTTTGTTTTAGTTTTTTTTTCATCTATCCAGTAATTGCAAATGGGCAGATTACGTGTATACAATGAATTGAATGTAAACATTCTTAAATTACAATTATAGAATATTTAGTAAATAGATTTTAAAAAATAAAAAAAAATTGCTTCATCATTTCATCTTACTCCAGGATAAATTGAATTCGGTGTAACTAAGGTATTTGTATGAACTAATAATTTCTTTGTACTTGATAACCCGGTGATTATGAATTCTCCCTCCCTACCTCTCTCTCTCTCTCTCTCTCTCTATATATATATATATATATATATATAATATGTTCATTTATGCTTATCTTCTTTTTTATTGGTGATTGACTGGATTATGAAGACCTCGACATCTGAGGAAAAAAACACGGAATACAATGGACGTCTCAAAATCATTGAGACGATTTGGACTTCTCAGATGACCTAACCCTCTTATCCCATATACACGAAAAAATGAAGACGAAGACAACCAATGTAGCAGCAGCATTTACAACATAAGGCCTCAAAATACAGAAAGAAAAAAGCAAGATTCTCAAATACAACACGGAAAGCATCAACCCAATCACAATTGATGGAGAAACTCTGGAAGAGATGGAATCATTCACGTACCTGGACAGCAGCATCATTGATGAACAAGGAGGATATGATGCAGATGTAAAGATGAGGATTGGTAAAGCAAGGACCTCATTTCCACAATCGAAGAACATATGGAACTCAAAACAACTGTCAACTAATTTCAAAGTCAGAATCTTCAATACGAACGTCAAGACAGTCAGTTATACTGTATGGAGCTTAAACGTGGAGAACTACTACATCTATCGTGAAGAGGGTACAAGTATTTATAAACAGTTGTTTAAGCAAAGTACTCAACATTCACTGACCGGAAACTATCAGCAACAGCGTTTTATGGAAGAGGATAGACCAGCTTCCATTTGAATATGAAATTAGGAAAAGACGTTGGAAGTGAATAGGACATACATTAAGGAAATCACCAAACTGCATCACGAGGCAATCCCTAACTTGGAAGGCAAGATATCACATTACTTTTTGAAATAGAAGCAGATATGAAAAGTATGAATGTTAACTGTAAATAACTGGAAAGGATAGGGTTGAATGGAGAATGCTGGTGTTTGGCCTATACTCCTCCACGAGGGGTAACAGGCGTAAGTAAGTAAGTAAGTAAGTAAGTTAGTAATGTTTATCTAGTTCTATCTACCTTAAATAGCACTGTTTTGAGTATTCTTAGTTAAAAACATTAGGTTGAATACTTTTGATTATCATAGTATTATCGATAATTATGCAGATAATTTTATAACATCGATTCATTATTTTTATACTGGGACAATTATATGTTGTTTGAAAAACGCGCTGCTTTTCAAAGTTATGTAGCAACAACAAAAACAAATATAAACAAATTTCATTCGATAGAAGAATAAAAAGGTTTCTAATATCTCATTGGTGTAGTAAATGAGAACATAATTTGGGGACAATCGAATGTATTTGAATACGAAAAAAAATTACAGAATATCATAGTAAAATGTAAGAACCATACACAGTAAATACTTCCTTTGCAAAATGTCAATTAATCGTCTTAAAATTTATTGTTGTTTTGTTTCCACATCAATCGTTCTTTGTTCTTGTTTTCTTTCCTTCGATCTTAACCTTCTACTTCCAGACATTTCACTCACTGAAGACAATTGGTAAACGGTTGCTCAGACTTCGTGGATTGGTTGAAGTTAGACATTAACACCGTTGGATGCCAGCCGGCTCAGTGATCTATCAGTTAAGTGCTCTGGCGCGAGACTATTAGGTCCTGGGTTCGAATCTCGCTCGAGGGGCGGGATCGTGGATGCGCACTGCTGAGGAGTCCAATAGTAGGACGAGTTGGCCATCCAGCGCTTCCAGGTTTTCCATGGTGGTCTAGCTTCAATTGACTCATGATTTCAACTATGAAGAATATAATTGTGTATAAATATTACATAACAGTTTATAATTATAATGAATTCATCATGAGGAAAATATTATTATTTTAAATTCAACTAAGTTTGTTCACTGATTAGTCATAGGATCCAAGATTCAGTTTTCATCCTATTTATTATTTGTCAATTGGACGTACTTGTATCCTGTTATTGATGTTCATTATGGAACTCAAACCCAGTATCTTCTGTTTCAAACTTTAAAGTGTTAACCATTTAGTTGCTGAGCTCATTAGCTGAGCCATTAGCTTCTTCAATAGATTTGAAATTTATTTGCTCAGATTTGTATTTTCTTGTTGTTAATGTTAAGGACTGTTATTAATCAGACTTATATGGGATATGTACATCTTGAATCATTTTAATTTTACTTCATTTATTATTCAACTCTAGTGGGAAGCAGTGACCAGTTGAATTCAACCAAGTCTGTTGTAGAGATATCAACTCACTGAAGACAATTGATGAACGGTTGCTCAAACATCGTGGATTGGTTAAAGTTAGACATTAACACCGTTGGATGTCAGCTCAGTGGTCTATCGGTTAAGTGCTCTGGCGCGAGACTGGTAGATCCTGGGTTCGAATCTCGCGAGGCGGGATCGTAGATGCACACTTCTGAGGAGTCCCATAATAGGACAAAACTGTTGTCCAGTGTTTCCAGGTTTTACCTGGGGATCTAGTTTCAATTGACTCATGCTTTCAACTATGAAAATACTGAAATCTCCACAAAACCGCTTCTGATCTTTCTAGATCAATTGAATGAGATTACATGTTCATTTTAAGGCATTAATTATAAGTACCCGTTGATAATTTTTATAAAGAAATATCTTAGATAAACAACTATTAAAAGTCATGAAGCAGTAGACATCCATTTCATTAAGTTCATAAGTTTCGAGTTATATACATCCATAAACCCTGTAGTGCAATGCTACGCTATTCGTTCACCTCGATAACCGTTATAATACAAATCTCAATGGTCTATGAAATCAGAAGGCAAATAGAAGCTGCAACTACAGTTTATTATCAAATAACGCAGGCCACAAAGCTACAAGCACATGAGCAAGTATCAGCGAGCAAGCGTGAGCAGTTACATAGGCAAACTAATAGTCAAATTGTATAAGGGCACAGCAAGATAAAGCAAAAGCTAATAAAATTTGATTACATACATAAATGAGGAGGAGGAGAATGAATCATCGAATGATATTTAAGCAATCAACATTTTGGCTAGAGTCTGTCATGTGCTTTAGTGATCATAACAGTACAAAGATATATGCGAATTGTTACTATCCAAATGACAATGTCTATTAAGTAAGTTAATAAAAAGAACTTAACCAAAATTAACCATAATCGAAATTGGATGTAGGATAGTAAGCAAAGATAGATAGTGGCTAGCAATGGAATCCAGGACGCGCGTTTCGTCCTATTTGGGACTCGTCAGCTAGATGTACCTGCATCTCAGAGTTGGTGTTCACTCTGGAACTCGAACCCAGTACTGTTCACTTCAAACGCCATCGCGGTTATCCACTCAGCCACTGAGTCCTGTTAGCCACTTGGTTGTGCGACGGGGTGAAGTTTAAATCCACTTGGTATTGTTTATTTGAATCTTCCCATTGATGTTTAGGACTGCAACTGGTCAGTCTCTAATTGGCATATGTTCATACTGTGCGTATTGCCTCGATATAGCCTTAATTCACAAGCATTGTAAACAACGATGGATAGTAGCTAGCAGTGCAATCAAGGACGTGCGTTTCGTCCTATTTGGGACACGTCAGCTGGATGTACCTGCATCTCAGAGTTCATGTTAATTCTGGCACACAAACGCAGTACCTTTCGCTTGAAACGCCATCACGTTATCCACTCAGCTACTGAGTCCTGTTAGCTACTCGCTTGTACATCAATGAGAAGATTCAAACAAACAATACTAAGTGGATATAGGATAGTTACTATAATCCATCAACAATCAAACATTATCATTTCCAATTATCATAATAAGTATATTAATCATTTAAACTAATGAATGATTCTTTAATGATACTCATTTTTCAACTTTAATTTTCTCAGACTATATCACTTATTATTCATTGTAAATTAATTATTAATATACTTTTCAGATATTGTCTTACCATCTGGTATTGTTATGTTGTTCTTTTTTTTAACCAGGAAAGTTAGTTTCCAGATGGTTAGTGGTTACTACGGTTAATATAAAACTGAATACTTAATTTTTTAGATAATACTTAAGATACAATTTATAATGTATCACCTGTTTATCAAGAAACTAATGTGTTATCTACATTAAAACTAATTTAATCTGTTTAATGATTTTTTTTTCAAAGTAGTATCTATCAAAATACTTATGTTATATTGTTATATTGACTGTTTGATTAACGCAGAATATGGTATACAACTATGGGGCTCGAATGTATAGAACTTCACAGTCACAATATCAGAAGATATGAGGAAGCTGAAGAAATATTTGTTGGGTGAAAATCAAAATGTACAGATAATCATGGGTATTTATTGTTATTAACGATTGTTAGACTTACTTATTTACTCCTGTTACCCGTCGTGGAGGAGCATAGGCCGCCCATCAGCATTCTACATCCAACCCTATGCTGGGAAATACTTTCCAGTTATTTACAGTTAACAATCATCCTTTTCATATCTGCTTCTATTTACTGGCGTAATGTGTTAGTTGGCCTTCCACTTTTCTGTTTCCCTTCACCATTACAAGTTAGGGCTTGCCTCGTGATACACTTTGATGATTTCCTCAATGTATGTCTGATCCGATTCCGACGTCTTTTCCTAATTGCCTTTTCAGATGGAAACTGGTTTGTTCTCTCCCACAGAAGGCTATTGCTAATAGTATCCGGCTAGTGAATGCTGAGTATCTTGCGTAGAAAACTGTTTATAAATATTTGTGCCTTCTTGAGGATGGATGTAGTAGTTCCCCACGCATCGGCTCCGTACAGTAGGACTGTCTTGACGTTCATATTGAAGATTCTGACTTTGAAATTAGTTGATAGTTGTTTGAGTTCCATATGTTGTTCAGTTGTAGGAATGTGGTCCTTGTTTTACCAATCCTCACCTTCACATCTGCATCAGATCGTCCTTGTTCATCAATGATGCCGCCTACCAGGTACGTGAATGTTTCTACATTTTCTTGAATTTCTCCACCAAGTGTGATTGGGTTAGTGTTCTCCGTGTTGTATTTGAGAATCTTGCTTCTACCTTTGTGTATGTTCAGACCTTATGGTGCAGATGCTGCTGCTACATTAGTTGTCTTCGTCTGCATTTGTTCTTGTGTATGAGATAGGAGGGCGAGGTCATCTGCGAAGTTCAAATGGTCTAATTGATTTTGAGATGTCCATTGTATTCCGTTCATGCCCTTAGATGTGGAGGTCTACATAATCCAGTCAATCACCAGAAGAAAAAGGAAGGGGAGAGTAGACAGCCTTGTCTGACTCCGTTCAGAGTTTGTTGTAACATCGTTATAATTCAGCCAATCCGCAAAGAGGCAAGTTATGCTATTGTCCAGTCGTAGCATACCACGTTCGTATTCTAGAGAGCTCCATCACGTTCTGATTGTATGGAAACTCTTCGGCTCCTTTACGGCTTCTGAAGGCTCCATCGCAAATTGAAGTAACTAAACAGGCTATTGGTTATTTTTGACTGAGATCATGAATCGATCAATGTAAGACTACCATTGAAAACCTGGATGCACTGAGAGGCCATTTCATCCTAGTATGAGACTACTCAGAAGTTCTAAGTAACAACGACATCAATTTTAGGAAATAAAACCACAGATCAGCTGTTCAAAGAAATAGAGTTATCATTGATCTAAAAGAACTATTCAATAAAAATAGTTTGACTACGATTTATTTTTTAAGTAATGAGAAGAGATTATCCGAAGATGACTGTGAAGTTCACGAGACAACCAATCTGACAAAATTTCTCAGTGAAATGCTAATGAATTAAGTGCTTAACAAGATAATTTCCGGAAAACATTATCCTACTTACCAATAGAGAAATCATGCTGAATCTATTTCTAGGAATAGCATAAGTAGTTAAATAGTGATTTATAGACTGAAAGTACTTTATCAATAAAGACCATTCATCTGCTTTTTAAAAAAGACTTTGTCATGCAAGAATAACAAACATTACAGGGTGAAATGGATTCATTTCATTTCATGTCCTTTATTGTGACATTTGGTGTCCCACAGCTGATACTGATAAACAAACTCCCAATACCTGAACCCAACATAGTAGTCAAGTTAAAAGATTAACAGTGATAAAGAAATTTTATTGAGGTAATTATTTCCTTGAATTTATCGACAAACCGAATCAAGAAAGAGTTTTACACTCATATATATATTGAGAAGTTATCTTTCAGTGTTTCAAGTCTTGTTTCGTGCAAACTAAAAACATCCCATGGCCCATTCCATACACTTGTAGTGACCTGCTTTTCTCGACGAGAACGCGCTTGGTATAATGGAAACAATCATTATTATAACCAATTGTACCAATGACTGTTTTACTGTACTCGTTGTTGTTTAACCGTATCAAAATCACTTCTCGTTCGGTCGTCCGCCTTGTTTGGTTCGAACTTTCTTACGCTCCGCTCTTATTACCTGTACTCGTTGGCACATCTCGGTATTCTTTCGACACCACGAGGTCGCCAATAAATATACTCTATCTGGACTAGTTACAGTCTTCTGGTTTGCGAGTTATCAAAGGGACCAAGCCGTTTTGGGGTGCGTAATCTTATTGTAATGGTCAAACGCGACTCGACGCCATCTACACACTTCTAATTCGGAAGTTCCTAGTTGATCTTTTGTATTATTTTTTTATATAATCGCTGAATTGAATAAATACATATAATTTTTATTCACAGAAAGGGTTTTTTGTGGAAATTTTAGTAATTTTATAGTTAAAATCATGAGTCAATTGAAGCTAGACCACCATGGAAAACGTGGAAGCACTGGACCGCCGTTTCATCTTATTGTATGACTCCTCAGCAGTGTGCATCCACGATCCCGCCTTGTGAGATTCGAAATCTAATTTCACAAATCTAATTTGATCAGTAAAATTTATGAAGTCTTTCAATTCATTAGTGAATAACAGTTATAAATACCTTCCATACAAGAAACGAGTGTAATTTATTGTTATGACAGTGGACAGAAATAATTAAATTGATATTACTTACAACAAAACAATAGTGATGGATCCTGGGTTCTAATCTCGCGAGGCGGAGTCGTAGATACTCACTGCTGAGGAGTCCTACAATAGGACGAAACTGTCGTCCAGTGCTTCCAGGTTTTTCATGGCTATCTAGCTTCAATTGACTTATGATTTCCACCATAAAATTACTGAAATCTCCACAGAAATACCCCCTCTGAAAACAATAGTGAGTCAATCATAATAGTGACTTTAATAATATTGTAGTGAACAGAACACCGGTTGGGGACAAATTACAGACTATCTCAGTAAGATCTGATAACCATACAGCAAATAGTTAATTTGCAAACTATCAATCAATTGTCTCAATCTTCACTGTTCCTTCTTTAACTATCAGTCCATTTTTTCTAATTGCATTGTTCATTCATTTTCCTACCAATTGCGCTTCATTCCAGTTCTTTCCTTATCGGTCTTCTGCTAAAATACATTCTATGTTTGACCATCACCATATACTACTTATGTGGACATAAGTAGCCCACACCACAATATTACCGATGATTATAATAGTTGAAGAGGATACTTTATATGTGTTACATATCAAATTACATTTGTAAACCATTTTATTTACTAATGAAATTCAGTAAATAAGTTGAGGATTTAAATGAAAAGAATTCACCTCATTGAGTGATGTTAATTGTTCTTCCTTTAAAAGAGTTTACCGTGGGAACCAGTTACATCAAATTTGAAAGTTGCTTTATTCAAGTGACATTAGTATTATTTTGACCCACTTACCTTTTGAAACTTGTTTTAAATTGGCTGGGATTTTACTGTTGCTATATAGAGGATTGGTTTATTGTCATAAAGCAATAATGACTTGCCAAGCTTATTAGGTTTTCAAAAAGCAGCCGAATTTTAAAATGAAAGGGGGAAATAACAAAGACATTGCCTTTCTAGACGTTTGATTGAGGTGGAGACTAAATGAATAATAAAATGCCAACTCCCCCGTATTTTCATCTATGTGTCTAGACATCTATTTCTCAACGCAACAGAAACCATAGAAATTCTTCTCGAATTCTTCCCAAGTGCTATTCAATCTTTTGATATCTGGTTCCAGTTGCGGGTGAAATGCATAATTTGTTCTGCCACCCTGCCTTTTCCCTTCAGTATTATTAGTTAGGGCTTGACTGACAATACAGTTTGATTATTCGCACAATATATATTCTATCCACCTTCAACATCTTTTCCGAATTTCCTCTCCATTTAGAAGCTGGTTTGTTTTCTGCTTCATTAGGTTGTTGCTGATGGTATACGATCAACGGACATTCAGTAACTTGGGTAAACAACTGCTTATGAATACCAGCACATTTTTGATAATGGTTGTAGTAGTTCTTCAAGTTTCAGCTCCACACAGTAGAACTATCTTGACATTCGTCTTGAATATTCTGACTTTGAAATTGGCTTCCAGACAGTTGTTTCGAGTTCCATATGTCCTTCAATTGTAGGAATGTTGCACTTGGTTTACGAATCCTTACCTTTACATCTTCATCAGATTCTCCATTTTATTGATGATGCTGTCCAGATACGTGAGAGTTCCCATCTCCTCCAGAGTTTCCCTATCGGGTGTGATTGGGTTGGGGTTCTCTGTGTCGTATTTCAGGATCTCACCTTTTCCCTTGTTTATGATTCGGCTGCTACATTGGCTATCTTCAACTGCATCTGTTCGCATGTACAGGATAGAAGAGCTTGTTAATTTGAAAATTTTAAATCATCTAGTTGCTTCCAAGCTCTCCATTGTATTCCGTGCTTCCTTCAGTCAATGTCTTCACAATCCAATCGACCACCAGAAGAAAGAGAAAAGGTGACAGTAACGAGTCTTGTCTGACACCGATCTTCGCATGGAATGCATCAGTCAGCTGTCCTCCATGTAGTCCGTCGTATGAATTACGTATGATGTTAACGATTGTCTCAGGTACACCATAGTGTCGAAGCTGTTTCCATTGGGTTCTTCTATCCACAGTGTTAAATGCTTTCTCGTAGTTAGCAAAGTTGATGTATAGTGTCGGGTTTTATTCAACTGACTATTCAACGATGATCCATAGTGTCGTGATTTTTTCTGTCAACAACCGATCCTTACCGAATCCGGTCTGTTGATCTCGAAGTTAGACATCTACTGAATCTTTCACTCGGTTCAGCAACACTCTGTTGAAAACTTTTTCTGGAACTGACATTAGTGTGATGCCTTTGTATCTCCCACATTTTTTCAAGTCTCCTTTCTCTGGGATCTTGATGAGGTGTCCTTATTTTCAGTCCATTGGCCCCTGTTCTTTCTCCCTAATCTTCCTGAATAGAGTATCAAGCACGTTTGCAGTTATTTCTGTATCTGACTTCAGAGCTTCAGCTGGTATACTGCCAAGTCCTGCTGCTTTCCTGCTCTTGATTCGTTTGATGACCATCCTGATTACTTCCGTCGTTTGTGGAGTGACATCTATAGAAGATTCTGCGCACGCTGCTTCGACGTCCAGTGGATTCAATAGAGCTGATCCATTCAAGAGTTTCACGAATTGTTCCACCCATCTGTTCCTCTGCTATTGAATTTCAGAGATTGTCTTGCCTTATTTGTCCTTCACCGATCTCTCTGGTTAACTATATTTCCCTACCAGATTCCTCGTTGTGTCATATAGTTGTTTGGTATTTCCTTCCCATGTAGCTTTCCCATTGTCGTTGCTAGATCTTCCACATATTTCTACCTGTCGGCTTTAATGCTCCTCTTCGCTTGCCCGTTTGCTTCTGTGTATTCAGTTTGTGTCTTGACTTTCTCTGCTGTTGTTCGGTTGTTGTTAATCGCTGCTTTCTTGTTCTTCTATTATTCAATCTTGTTTAGGGTTTCGATAGAGATCCATTTCTTACAATGACGCTTCTTGCGACCCAGGACATCCTGACAGTTTGAAGTTAATGATTCCTTGGTCCCTTTCTAATTGTCTTCCATAGCAGTTTCTTCTTCTGAGACTAGATCTTGTAAGGCTTGGAACCTGTTGTTAAGAGTCACCTTGAATTCGTTGAGTTTTTAAGTATCTCGAAGGAAGGCTGTATTGAACCTTTGTAATGCTGTTTATCCAGTTGTTCAGTGTTTCTTTAGCTTCAATTTCGTCTTGGCAACCTCTACCTGGTGGTGATCGGAAGCTATATCAGCTCCTCTCCTGGTTCTCATATGTTCCATTGTCCTTCGGAATTTTTTGATAATACAAATATGATCTACCTGGTTCTCTGTGGTGTGGTCTGGTGAGATCCATGTAGCTTTGTGCATTAGTTTGTATGGGAACATTGTGCCACCTATAACCATTTTGTTGAATGCATAAAAATTCACAAATCTGTCACCATTCTCATCCCTTTCCCCTAGTCCCCAGTCCATGTCGTCCCATGATATTTTCATACCTGATGTTGTTCATTCTGACTTTGGAGTTTAGTTCTCCGATTGGGATGGTGAGTTCCTTTCCTGAGCACTTAGCTATGATCGACCACAGTCTCTCACATAACTGATCTTTATCGTATTTATTGTTATCATTGGTGGGTGCATGACACTGGATAACATTCATTGTAATTCCCTACTTCTTTGTTGTGAAGAATACTTCGATGATCCTGTATACATGATATTCCAATCCTATAGATCCTTTTAGTGTTTATTTGGACATGATCAGTGCAACTCTTTGTGTGTTCAAAGCACTTTCTTCTTCGTGACTGGAGTATAGAAGAATCTTTCCAGTATCTAGCCTTTGCTATCTAGCTTGGGTCCAATGGGTTTTGCTGATTCCGAGAACCGCCAGTTTCTATCTCCTCGTTACCGTTGCTATTTGACTGGCCTTCCCGGTCTTCCACATTGTCCGAACATTCCATGTACCTATATCATTTGTTGCTGTGGTTATTATAAGGGGTATTGGCCTCCTGACCTCCGAATAATCTCGGCTTTTGTCCTGAGACGTCATAATTCTTCTGAGTGAATATCCTTCATTATTTCGTAACAACGAACAGAAGCAAAAATTCCACAAGATTAGATGCTAAAGAGTAGTAACTATGATATTGGATGTAACATAAATTTACACATTTGAAACTTACTTTGATATAAAACATAAATGACCAAAGAATGAAAAGCATTGAAATATGGAGGGATAGTTTCAGTAGAAGTCCAATCGCACCACTGAAAATTAGTAAAAATCGAATCACCTGTAGTTTCAAAATCTATTTTACGATTAATTCATGGGCCCCAACGAGCGAATGTACTTGCATATTTAAACAAATGATTACTTTGGTCAATTTGGATAATATAATCTAAACACAATATAGTACGGTACTTGTCTGATGATCTTCGTCTCCTTATATTGGTATTCATATTTCCACATCTTAGGTCACAAGCCAAAGAATGTATAGACCGATGTTATAGCTTGAACAAAGTATCTTTGATACCCCCTCAATCTTTTTCACAAGAGCGAGTTGGAATAGTTGATAACTAGAACTGTTAAACACTGTGAATCAAAGTTTAATGATTCTAACTACAACTGTTAATATGAGCGAAATTGTCGATTACATCAGATATAAGAGATAGTTTGGAAATATCTATTATAGCAAGCATGTAACCTCTTAGAATGTTCATTTCACGGGGCCATATTCCACAGTCATCAAACAATAAAGTGAAAAATCACTACACTGTGTAAGTATAGATATTCAAAAAGTATCTTTGCGACGATGAAAACGTTAAATTAGTGTTTGTATTTAGTTATTGTGAACTGTTCGAATAGGCTGTATACCCAACAACTTCAACAGTAAAAACTGACCGAAAATCATAAAAATGATAACATCGTTTAAAAAAAGTGCATATTAAAATGGTTGGGGCTTGTTTGATTACATGGGAAAACTGTTAGCTGGTGCGTACACTTTGAAGTTGATTCGTTGTTAACCCTCGCATAGTTACTTTGACGGAGTAAGGATGTAGGGTGGAAATTCTGAAGATTAAAGTAACTGCCCAACTATCTTCTCATACTCTCAGTAAAACCATGTTTTGGTGGCAATTGCGATTGAACTGGAGATGAGTTATTGTCAGTAGTTAGTGCTGCTGCTAAAATGAAACAAAATATCAATCAACCGAGTTACAACATTTGGAGGGGTTATACGTGGAATCCGCATTCCAATATGGGTCGATAATTCTGTTCGTATGGACGGAGCTGACAATTATTCTTTCGGCTTCTAAGTTCACACTATTGCCAGCAGTATTCCAGGTGTTCTTCAATACGAAGTTATGCAGTCAGTAATCGACGTCGTCCCATTCGTCTTATCAACTGGCGACAACATAGTCACAACAGGAAAGCCACAAGAAAACCTTGGTAGGTGACTGTGATACTGTTGATAGGCCTTTCTATTGGCTAGTAGTAGCTAGTAGTAACGCTTCTTTTCATTTCTTTCAAAATATGCATGGATGCTTATATCAGTTTAAACATACTGTGGGAGACTAATTTGAGAGTCTTTCCACAATTACTGTAATAAAGATGAGATAATGTGTTATTTTCTTAGATCTCCAAGAGTTAAAAAAGAAGGCTCTGCATTTCCACATCAAAAAATAGTATCCAATATCCCATCTGGCGATAAAAAGAAACTTACACAGCCTTTACGTGAGAAGGATTTTGGTGTTTGGTTTTATGAGAGGTTAAGGAACAGAAAGTATTGTCTTGTTGTAGCTTGGAATCCCTAAACTGTTGCTTAGTCTTCAAGTAACAAAAGCACCAGTCTTGATCCAAAGAGTCTATCACGAGCTTGAAGGTTGGTAGAATTTTTCGATTTCATTTAAATTAGCGGTTAACTGTGACCTCACCTCAACTTACTATTCGCCTCTCATGGTTTTCTAACGTTTACAGGTTGATTTTAGTACATTTTACGTGTTGACACTTCGTTTTTTGTTCGTTTTAATTGTTTTTAACACACTGCCTTTTTCTCACGATTATAAACCAAACCAAAAAGACCCCGACCTCAACGTACCTGAAAACCAGAGAAGCAAATCAAGGTTTTTGGTGATTCCGTAATAATCATGGACCTTGAAGACTGTTTTGCCGTCCCTTTAGGTTTGAAAGACAAAACCAGTAGGATGATTTGGAAGTTTGAGACGGAATTATCAAGATTTTCAAAATTGAAGCACTAATGGTTACACGACTTATCAGTGTGAAAGACGCTAGGCACTCAAACCATCCAAGACTTTTATATAATGTATACTTGTGCTAACGTGGAGGTTTTTCTGCAGACCAGTCGTTTACTACAATCTGAGAGGGATGTGAGAATGCTGCCTGATATACCACAGCCGATACACAGCCTCAGCAGGAGCACCTCAAAGTGACCTCGCTAGACGTTCTTTCACAAAAGGCCCGTCGCTGTGTAGGGCATCCCAGAAACACGGACCCTGATCAGACAGACTACGATATTTTAGAGTGGAAGTCCATAAAGCAGTCCTCGAAGCTTAAGAACGTATTGATTCAACAAGTTGTCCAACTACTCAAGAAGGACGATGATTCTAGATGCTGGCTAATATATATAACTTTTCCATCCTCCCTGATGGTGGCCACCACTCCCGAAGCATTTCGTGACAACAGACGCTGGTTACAAACTTGAATCTGTAAGCATCCGGAAAGGCTACGCTAGCAAGGATAAAGCACAAAGGCAAATTATAAATGACCATTCCACTCGTGGATTGTCAAGATCGAAGAGAAATGTAGAAGGAACTGGAACTATGCACTCGGAAAACCATGTGTAGGTAGGTTGATTGTTCATTTGCAGAAGGATCATCCAGACAAACAGGATGAGGAAGCCCATGCGTTTAAAACCGAAAGCATCAACTGCCTATATTCTGAACAAAATGGGTAAGTTGGGTGAACTATTTACCACTAATAATATTTATCTGGTAAAAATATCCGAAATGTGGGCATCCACGCAAATTACGAACTAGGAGCTGGTAATATCCAGTGTGCCTTTGTTCAACAACTACGGGGAAACAGGAATGGAGGGCGGAGTAGTCTCCTATCTACGATCTTGCTGGGTAGCATGTCAGGTGAACGCTCAAGAGTCTATCAATCTTTATGAATATGTATGGTGCTCAGTAGGATTGTCGAATACATTGAGGTGTCTTATTGAATTCACCTACAGGAAACCTAATGCTGACACCAAATGCTAAAGTTGGATGTTGAGGAAATTATCTCACCCTGTTCGCCTCGGATGTTCTTATATACTGATTCTAGGAGGTGTTAACCTTCTCAAAGTCATCTTTACTGAACACATGTACATTGGAGGTGAAAACTCTACTGAAGATCGGTTCTTCAATCCCATTGAAGATTATAGATTATTCGGGAATGTGTAGTTAACAGTTCGATTGAGAAGCAGTCAGAAGCCTCAACGCTTAGACTGCATATTGATAAGTGAAGAGTTCCTACTTGACAGCCTCTCGATCCTCCCCCTCCCTTGGAAAAAAAGATTATGTCATTATGGCCTTCAATCTTATTAACAAAACCGAGACAAAACATCGTGTTGAAATTTCAAACGTTTGAGCCTGTCAGCTTTACAGGGCGACCTACAGTGAGTGGGCTCAGAAGTCTACCATCAGCCTGATGTGGACACTCGCTGGGATATCCTAATGCACACGACCTTACGTGCTACAAACCAATCTTTCTTACAAACGGTCCACGAAAGTTACAAGAAACATACGGTTATGAAGAGTGGTTTTTCGAATGCTGAAACATAGGAGATACTACTGGGAAGAATACAAGCGAACTAGTGAGGGCGAAGCGTAAAAGTAATTCAAATAAACACGAAACCAATCCACGATGACGCATAGAGAAGAGCGACTTCAGCTTTAAGTCAAGCTAATCGATAAATTACCCTGCAGCCCGAACACCTTATTTCGTCATGCACACTCCCATTTCGCAAACCGAAACTGGAGTTTCCCAATTGCTAGGTTCTAATGGCCCAACTAACAACGACGGTGATCCTACTAAACCCCTGGAAGAACAGTGTTTTCAAACAATTAGACTGCTCATTACTAGCCATATCTACGAGAGCTTCATCTGAAACTCAACAGGACACTCAGAAGTGAACTCGAGAGCTGACTTAGCTTGTCAGAAACTGAAGCACTTTAACAAAGACGTTACTTCTGGCCCATATATGGTAGATTTTGCTATACTGAGGGAAGAGGCTTGAATCTTGGCAACACCGCTTAGCATTATGTTCTCACATTCTCTAAGTAAAGTTTTAATAACTTATGTTGATTAGTTAAGAGTTGAACTCAAAAATATAAATGTATGTCAAAGCAAAAGAGCTCAAGTATTCATTCGCCTCTTTATTTTGTATGGGGATTGTATTCCCTATTATCTTACGCTGAATGTTGAAAAGCTTTGTGTGTTTAAACAGACGACCTGGCGCTCCAATGTATCCTAAGTCGTGATCTAACTAAAGACCTGTTCACTACCAGTTGGTTTCTTCTATCAATAGAAAGAGGGGTACCTATCCACATGCAAACGTCACGGGCTCAGAAAATCGGAAGCTGTCTCACTTTACACCAATTTCCGAAGGAAGTCAATGCAACGAACCTTAAAGCTACTAACCGGTAGCACTTCTCTCAATATCCTCAAAATTTGTGTAGTCCCTGATGTGTGAGAGTCTACGTGACTACCTACTATCCATAAACTTCTTTTCAACCTAGCAGTACGGTTTCAGGAATGGTTTGCAACGAAGAGGATAAACTGGCACTTCAGGAGAATCTAACTCGACTTCAAAGTTAGGCAGGCAACAATGGACTTACCTTTAGCACTTCAAGGTATAAATTAATCCATCTGAGAAATTTTGCAGACTACGAATACAACTTAGGTAACTTTCCTCCAGAGGTGTCGCAAGTCGAAAAAGATCTAGGAGTGTTGGTATCTTAAGGTCTGAAGTCATAAGCTAAAAGCGACAAAAATGCCTCTCAAGCAAATCTTGCACTGGTAACGTTGAACCGCATTTTCTGCTAGCTTTATCCGTCGCTATTTAAAGTACGGAACCATAGTATTTTCCTCCTCACTCTGAAATGATAAGGGCACTCTGGAACGTATCCAACGGCGATCCATGAACTCAGTTCGTGGACTTAAGATCAAGCCTTATGAAGAGCGCCTCAAGTCACTGAACGTTTACTGATTCGGGTTGCTGAGTCTCAGAGGTGACCTTCCAATGACTTACAGAATCCTAAACACTTCTATACATCCTCTAAAATACCTGCGGACATATTATCAAGAACTAAGAATGTAACTCTCTACAATTTAATAATATTTCTTTTCTTTGATTGCCAAATATCTTTAGGTTCAAAGATCTGCTGCTACTAGATATGAAAGTTCGTCGATCGACAGCTTTTTCTATTCCATCTACAACCAATTGAAACAGTCAATTGATAGCTCTCGGAAAGGTCACGGACTGCCGCTGTTTTTGATTTGGAGGTCACGTTGCTTCGTGAAGATGAATGTTAGGAATGCCAGAGTAGGCTGTAATTGCAATTTATATTTACCGCCTAGCCAACCGATTTGCTAAACATGAGAGATTGCAATCTAGATTGCTTGCCGGAAAATTATCAAATGAAGTACTATTTTTACCATGGTTTATCATGGCCACAATTATCTTATGTAGCAGAAACAGATAATGGAGAGATTGTAGGCTATGTCTTGGCAAAAATGTAAGGATTCGTTGTACATTAACTCTGGATAGGGAAGAGGATCCAGAAGACGTCCCCTATGGACATATTACTTCTTTGGCAGTCAAACGACCATATAGGCGATTAGGAATTGCTCAAACGCTAATGAATCTGGCATCAAGAGCTATGGTAGAAAATTTCCATGCTAGATATGTCTCTCTTCACGTTCGAAAAAGTAATAGAGCTGCTCTTACTCTCTACAAAAAAACTCTACACTTTGTGTAAATACTACTTTCTTTTTGACCAGCCTTTCCAGAGTATCAGATATAGAACCTAAGTATTACGCTGACGGTGAGGATGCCTACGCTATGAAAAGGGATCTTAAGACATTATGGGACAAAGTAAATGATTTTCTTATTCCTAACGATATTTTTTAGTATGGACCTGCAGATGTTCCTTTCAAAGAATCAAAAAGTAAAAATACTCAATAAATATATCCCATTACGTTCTTCTAATTGTTAGTTCTTATAATCTGTTGGCTTATGTGGTTTCACACTAGCGACTGGTCATTGGTAGACAAAGCTACTGTTCATAAAAATCTTTATAAGAATATGATTTTTTTTCAAAAACCTCGAACATGGAAATTCGACGAGTGGTTGTTTAGTTATAGATTATTGTAATTGTAAGACCATTAATGTACTGCATGACTTTAATAGTTTTGGTGTGTGGTGTGAGTTTATGTATTATATCGCCAACTTGGATAACATATCCCGACCGTTGCTGCTACCTTGACGTGGTGGTCGGGCTTGCCTATCGTGATGATCCAATCGAGCTATGCTGGCTGGAACAATCGTTCCTCAAGGTCCTACCATGCCAGACAGGTCGGTTGAAGAGCGGTGAGACTAAAAGCAGCAATCCCAAGGTCCGAAGGCGAAGTCGTACTGCTGACTGTACAGAGGTGTGAAAGCAGTAAGGTGTTTCCTTCAGACAACCAGCATGACAGCGATGCTGCCTTCCCACAAGGAGGGGTGGGGTTAGAAAAGGTCGACCCTAAAAATGCACACCTCGCCTTATCCCACGGATTTCCGTCTCCGGCGGTAAGGACTTTTGAAGAACGGAGCTAACACGTCAAAAATCCCCCACAAAAAGGCCGTGCGTGACCGGCCTCAAGCAGATGTCCCTTGGGCACTGCGGTCACGCTCCCAGGTCGTTAAGACCAACACTAATCCAACTTCTTTTTCAGGTCCCTCAAGAAATACCCTTCCACGGTGTGGGCAGCCGGGAAGTGATACTAGCCCTCATACCCTTAACTGCACACAAGACCAAGTTGGTCGCTTTCAAATCCTTCCTACACCTAATAACTCTGTTATCTCCTCGACTAACCCTTCCCACGTCCTTTTATCGCGTCGCACCGCTAGGGCAAACGATTCGAGTACACAGAACGTTATTCCTGGTCTCTTGAAACCACGCTCTAAACTACATATAGGAACTTTTAATGTCCGAACATTGTGCCAAATAGGACAACAGGCTTCCTTAGCTAGAACTCTAGAATCTTACACCATCGATGTGTGCTGCGTCTCCGAAACGCGCATACAAGATCCGAGTAGTGTCATTCATTTGACCGCACCTAATCAAAATAAAGTTTCATCTCGATACACGCTCCGTGTATCTGGAAGCCCTGACGCTGCTTCCCGTGGCCTCGCTGGAGTAGGTATAGCATTAAGTCCTAGGGCAGAACTAGCTCTTTTAGACTGGATCCCAGTAGACAGTCGTCTATGCGCTGTTCGACTAAACGGATCAGTAAGGACTCGGAAAGATAGGGAAATTCGTCGTTGCCTCTTCGTCGTCTCTGCCTACTCTCCCACTGACTGCAGCTCAGACGATATAAAAGATGAGTTCTACAGGAAACTTTCTGACCTTCTCCGAGAAGCTAGGCGTTCTGATGTAGTAATAGTAGCAGGTGACTTTAATGCTCAAGTAGGTAAACTAAGTGAAAGGGAAGGACACCTGGGTGGATCTTATGGTGTCATGGCGAAAAGAACAGATAATGGCGACCGTCTGTTGCAGCTATGCTCAGATAACCGCCTATTTCTTGCAAATACTAACTTTAAGCATAAGGAAAAACATCTTTTGACCTGGCGACCCCCGAATTCGTCCCAACGTTGGACCCAATTAGATCACATCGCTATCAGCCACCGATGGAGGGGCTCGATAGAAGACTGTCGCTCATTCTGGGGCACATGCTTAGATTCAGATCATGCTCTAGTGCGAGCACGTATTTGTCTGCGTCTTACTGGACGTAGGAAAGACACTGCAGGGAAGCCTCTAAGGGTTCTACTTAATGGTAGGCAAGCTAAGAATATATTTCAGGAACAACTAGAAAAACAGTTAGGCAGCCATGTAAGTTGTGTCCACCCCGAGGCAGCGTGGAATGACATCCGAAAAGCTGTGGAATCAGCAGTGATATCCGCTAATAAGGTAAACCATAACGTTAGGGAGAAACAATGGATCTCGGCAGCATCTACCGCACTGATAGATGCTCGTAAACTCATCCCACCTGGCTCTGAGCATAACGAAGAGCGGAGTCAACTTAAGCGCAGGCTTATAAGAAGTCTACGTAATGATCGTGAACAGTGGTGGGTAGCGAAAGCAAGAGAGATGGAAAAGGCAGCGGCAATAGGTAACAGTAGGCAGCTATTCAGACTCGTTAAAGAAACCGGTATTAGGAACCCGAATATCAGTGAAACCATCTCAGATAAAGATGGGCATATAATTCATTCTCAATCCAGGAGGTTGGATCGATGGGCAGAACACTTTAGGGATCAGTTCAACTGGCCTTCAGCCACACTTCAATTACCCACGATCCCCAGTCGTCCTGAATGGCAAATTGATGTAAGTCCTCCAACCCTCTGTGAGGTTGAAAAAGCTATAGGAAATCTGAAGCGAGGGAGAGCAGCAGGCCCTGACAGGTTGACCCCTGAGATTTTTAAGGATGGTGGTCCAGTACTAGCAGTGAGATTGACTGAGGTCTTAGGTAGAATCTGGGAACTGGACGTAATTCCATCTGACTGGTCCCAATCACTGATTGTGCCAGTTTATAAGAAAGGACAAAAGTCCTCTTGTGACAATCACAGAGGGATCAGTTTGACTAATATAGTGTCTAAAATATTAGCTTCAATAATACTAGGTCGCCTAACCAAAGCTCGTGAAGAGCAGACTAGAGAAAACCAAGCTGGTTTTCGACCTGGACGTGGTTGCATAGACCAGATATTCACCCTACGTCAGGTCCTAGAACATAGACACAAATTCAGACGTCCCACAATAGTAGTATTTCTTGACCTTAAGGCGGCATTTGACTCTGTTGATCGTGAGGTTCTATGGCAATGTTTGTCACTGAAAGGAGTACCAAAGAAGTACATTAACCTCATAAAGGCTCTCTACTCGAGCACAACTGGTCGAGTTAGAGCCTATGGCGAACTGTCATCAGAACTGATTACCACAAGTGGCGTTCGTCAGGGCTGTCCACTCTCCCCATTCTTGTTTAACTTTGTCATTGACTTACTTTTAGAGATAGCACTTTCATCAGCTAAACCTCCAGGAGTTGAACTTTTACCAGGAGACTCACTTGTCGACTTAGAATACGCCGACGACATAGTTTTACTCGGTGAAGACGCTGACAACATGCAGAGTCTTCTGACCACTATAAGCAACAATGCAGGCATGTTCGGAATGCGATTCTCTCCCTCGAAGTGCAAAATGTTACTTCAGGATTGGGTTGCATCGACACCTGAACTAATGATAGGGAGTGAAGTAGTTGAGCGTGTAGACCACTTCACTTATCTTGGAAGTCTCATCAGCCCTTGTGGTCTGGTATGTGACGAAATCTCAGCACGGATACAGAAGGCTCGTCTAGCTTTCGCCAACTTGCGTCATTTATGGCGTAGGCGAGATATCCGTCTAGCAACCAAAGGACGGGTTTACTGTGCAGCAGTTCGCTCCGTCCTACTCTATGGCAGTGAAACATGGCCAATAAGAGTAGAGGATATTCGTAGGCTACTAGTGTTCGATCATAGGTGTCTTCGAAGCATTGCTCGTATATCCTGGGACCACCGGGTAAGTAATGCAGTTGTTAGGAAACGAGTACTAGGTAGGGATGGCAAATCGATTGATGAAGTAGTGAAACTTCATCAGTTGAGATGGCTGGGACATGTGTTACGTATGCCCGACCACCGACTGCCCCGACGTGCAATGTTTCATGGTGTAGGAGTAGGTTGGAAGAAAGCTAGGGGTGGCCAGACCAAAACGTGGCACAAATCAATGAAGTCACTGACAAGTGGACTGGGCCATGTTGGTAGGTGTAGACTACCTGGTTGGGATTCGCGAGATGACAGCAACCGATGGTTAGAGACCTTGAATGACATGGCTCAAAATCGTTTGCAATGGCGAAGATGCATTCACTCTTTGTGTTCTACCAAATTCTAATCTTCTGAATTCCTCATGTCTTTATCTTTTTCTCTTTCCAAATTTATTTCACTGTACTATACTCCTTCAATAATTTCTTGAAACCCCTAATCTTTTGGATTTCTGATTATACTCCTACTACTTCTACCACTATGGGATTTGAATCGACAACTGCATCTCTGTGCTAATGTGGTATGGCAACTCGAACTGATGTACGTACGTACGAAGTTCTACGTTGTGACTGACTGACTGACTGGATAACATACTCCACTTATCTGAGCTGTCTTAAATCTTGTCTAGTATATTGACCGAACACGGTATCTATAATTGCTTAAATGTGTTCTCAATTTAGATAGTAGTTAAAAGTTTAAGCGAGATTTTGTAGCGGTTCTGCAAGTTTTGACTTGTAGTGTGTAACTCCATTAAAGCGGGTATATGTTAGAAATAATATGATACATTCGCTTACTAAACTATTGCACTTTTCTTTGATGAATTACGTGAATTTAAGTTCTAAAACCAGGAGCTTCACATATCACTTGTTGTATTTGAGTTATTATGTACCTAGGGTTCTTGTTGATTTTGGCGTGACATTTCTAATGTTAGTTTGTTGGTTTTACTTGATATAAATAGAATCTTAAGTGTCGAGACTTATCTATCTTTTGTTGTTTGAATTTCTGAGTAGTGTAGTACTACCCTGTCCAGTAAATATCAGGACTGACGTTTGAGTTTTTGATTTATCAGTTTTTTTCTCTTTTAAAAACACTCCCCGTTTGTGGCAATAGGTTAATCCACTCTCTGTCTTCATTGTTCAGAACATCCCTATAAGTCATAAAAAGTTAGTCAACCTCATCCCCCTTCTATCTTGTAATATTCCCGTACTGTCGCAGCACCACACCTTTGTAACTGTCTGGAACAAAACCAACTCTCTGGAGGCTAAGTTTGATAACTAATCAGAGTAATATAGTCTGGGGACCTGGTTATGAACCATAAAATCTGAAAATAAGTGGTGAATGTCCAGGCTGGTCGTTGGGATACAACAGTCAAGTGTCAGCACGGCTACTACATCGTTTTAATCTCTTATTATTTTCATCCTGTCATTTTAATCTAGTATGCCAAGTCGAGCTAACGTACATTTTCGCTAAGCTCTTTTTTATTATGTGTGTCATCAACATTACAAAATCCTTGAGTAGTAGTTAAATAAATACAACCCAGTAAGATAAAACTAATCTGAGATAGTGGCGGTCTAAGTTCCTATTTCAGACGAGTGTATGTGGAGTACTTAGTGGATATATAGTATTTCAATATTACTTTTCTCAGTCTAAAGTATTTCGAAAATCCTGAATATCAAATAGCCTACCCATAGATTGTGGTTGTTTCACATCGGCGACTATTCTTGATTTCTGCATGGCTAATATTTTATACAAAAGTATCAAACTACTTGTTAGTAGTCTAAAGTTATTTGATAGAGTTTTCAAGCTAACATGAGTCATCAAATATCTTCTATAAAGCTTATCAATAAGTATTCTCTCGTGTTCAACACAAATGTGAAGACAGTTCTACTGTATGGGGCTGAGACGTGGAGAACTACGAAAGCCATTATCCAGAAGATACAAGTGTTTATTAACAGCTGTCTACGCAAGATACTTCGGATCAGATGGCCAGACACTATCAGCAACAAGTTACTGTGGGAGACAACAAACCAGATCCCAGCAGAGGAAGAAATCAGAAAGAAGCGCTGGAAGTAGATTGGGCACACCTTGAGGAAATCACCTAATTGCGTCACGAGACAAGCCTTCACATGGAATCCTGAAGGTCAAAGGAGAAGAGGAAGACCAAAGAACACATTACGCCGAGAAATAGAGACAGACATGAGAAGAATGAACAAGAACTGGATAGAACTAGAAAAGAAGGCCCAGGACATAGTGGGTTGGAGAAAGCTGGTCGGCGGCCTATACTCCATTGGGAGTAACAGGCGTAAGTAAGTATATAAAGTATTCTCTCGTGTATTTTGAGACCACCGACTGAGCAATACCGAGGGCAGGCATGACGTACTAGGCAAATATGACAAATTGGCTGATGAGGTAGTGATGTATCCCCAACCACCGCTCACCTCGACAGGCGGTGTTGTCTGGTGTAGGAGTAGGTTGGAAGGAAGTTAAAAGTCACCAAGTCAATATATTACACCATTCCATAAAGTCACTAATAATTAAACTGTGCCATGTAGGTAGATGCAAACTACCTGATCGGGGTTTCTGTGATCATTGTAAACAATTGTTAGCGACATTGGGTGGCATGGTTCAGTATCCTTTACTGGACAGTTCTACTGTATGGAGCTGAAACTTCAAGAACTACTACAACCATTATCGAAAATGTACTAGTACTCATAAGCAGTTGTTTACTCAAGTTACTGAATGCCCGTTGATCGTATACCATCAGCAACAAATGAATGAAGCATAGAACAAACCAACTTACAGCTGAAGAGGGAATTCGGAAAAGACGTTGAAAGTGGATCGAAGACATATTGTGCAAATCATCAAACTGTATTGCGAGTTAAACACTAACTAATAATCCTGAAGGGAAAAAAACAAAGTGGCAGAGCAAATAATACATTGCACCAAGAATTTGAAGCAAACAATTAGTGTCAACTGAGATGGAGGGGTGAGGTCAGAGTTTGTGGGAGAGTCTCGGTGGGTGACCTATACCCCTCCAAGAGTGGTAAGAGGCGTAAGTAAGTTGAAGAATTCTCTATTCCTCTGACCTATTGAATATCATTTTTGCGACAGACTAATTCCGTATGTGTCGGCATTTCAACCTGACATAAATTCGATAGTTGTTGTTAAGTAATTAAAGAACTTTGCCATTGACCAGTATCTAGCATATCTGAATCTTACATTAACTGCTTCGATTTCAGAAGTCGAGTTGCATCACGAACTCTCGTACCTTAAGCATGGTTCGAAACTCCGTACACAACCCTGTACTTAGTCAATAAGTTACATTAATTACGTTACACTTCTAC
>NC_031498.1:28553642-28597490 GCF_000237925.1 Schistosoma mansoni | reverse complement strand
AAAGGCATGAAAATTGTCAAGAACAAGTGCAAATCCGGTAGGAATTCAATTTTCAAAAGAACATTTTAAATCTCATGTTGTTGTTCTCATATGTATCGTTTTCTCACTTACTCACTTACGCCTGTTACCATTTGCGGAGGAGCATAGTCTACCCATTATCAGTCTCCATCCAGTCCTGTCTTGGAGAATCCTTTCTAATTGCTATTAATCTTTCTCATATCTGTTTCCATTTCTCGATATAGTGTGTTTGTCATTCTTCTTTTCCACTTCCCTTCAGGATTGTTTTCAGTCATATTAAATGCTTCGTATTAATTACAATTACTCTCAAGAAAAAAGTAATGTTCAATATGTTATGACTTTATAAGAAAATAAAGAAAAGGCCGGATGTCAATTTGTTATGATTTTTATGTTCGGATTTTTATCACGTGAGTTATCCGCCAATCGGAATACAACTTGTCTAGTCTTAGCACTGTGCCAAAACAATGACGTTCAATTGGTATGAATAGTCTAGCGTCCTTAATGGTCCCTTGTCCGTTTATCCCATCCAATTGAGTCCAAAAACACTAATTGCAGCTTCTGTTATACAGATCATTTATTTGAAGCATACTCAGTTTATATATCAGACAGACAGACCGCATCACACCATCAAATAGAAAATAATATTTGTACAAGATCAAGCCAAATGTCGCTGTGAACGTGGGAGACAATAATCAATAAACTGAATATTAATTTAAGGACAGTAAATTGTATAATAATAATTCATAGGTCAAAGTGAAGCTTATAATAAGATGAATATGGATATACACAATCTTCCAGGTTTTCCATGATGGTCTAGCTTCAATTAACTCATGATTTCAACTATGAAAATACTGAAATATCAACAAAAACCCCTTCTGATCTACAATCTAGTTACTCAATAGTTAAACAATAAGAATATATATATAGGATAATCATCCATTAATAGGTCCTAGGAGTTATCCGCACTCATGTCTTCGCCAGGATATAACACAATAGATGTTACCTAAAAAATAAACTGAAAAACTGAACGATAATCTGATTTCTAACTCATCATCACTATGAAGATTTTCATTTTAAAATCACTGATTAATTTGAATCATTGGCAATATCATGAGTAAGAGCAGAATTTCTACAATTGAAGAACATATAGAACTCAAAACAACTCTCAACCGAATTCAAAGTAAGAATCTTCAATACGAACGTCAAGACAGTACTACTGTACGGAGCAGAAATGTGGAGAACTACTACATCAATCGTCAAGAAGGTACAAGTATTTATAAACAGCTGTCTACACAAAATACTCAACATCCATTGGCCGGATACTATCAGCAACAGCGTTTTATGGGAGAGGACAAACCAGCTTCCAGCTGAATAGGAAATTAGGAAAATACGTTGGAAGTGGATCAGACATACATTAAGGAAATCACCAATGTGCATCACGACTCAATCCCTAACTTGGAATGCTGAAGGGAAACGGAAAAGTGGAAGGCCAAAGAACACACTACGCCGGGAAATAGAAGCAGATATGAAAAGGATGAGTGCTAACTGGAAAGAATTGAAAAAGAAAGGCTCAGAACAGAGTTGGATGGAGAATGCTGATGATCGGCCTATACTCCTCGACGAGGGGTAACAGGCTTAAGTAAGTAAGTAATTAATTGGCAATATCATACAACCCCTTGTTCTTTAAACGTACATGTAATAGTTTCCTGAATGTTTCTTCAGTAAATATGTTCTATTTCGATAATAAACAAAGATTTTCATTTCTACTTCACGTATACTGTTTGAATTCTACGGTATTCCATTCAGTTCATCTATAAATTCTCTAAAGATATATTCATTGAATAGATTTTCTTAAATTTTAAACTTCATGAGAAAAAACAAACAACACACACACACAACTAGACTAAGATTAACTTATCGAGAATATGGCATGTAAACGTTTTGTTCTATGTAGACGTCGCCCACTGTCTAAATTCTTCGTCTTATATTTGGCATTAGTTCCGGGTTCCATAAATGACAGTTAATTATTATAAATTTATATAAGTTAGTGCACTCCTTTTGTGTAAGCATGTATACGTGTTCCTATATATATGTATATATATAAGGAATATTTTCCTCACAAATAGTTCCGTTATATCTTAATCGGAAATAAGTTTTGCTTGAATATTGGGGCCGAATCACATATATACTGTCGATAATGATTATATCAAGTATGTGTATGTACATATAGAAGGTATGTTAATCAGTGATGTACCTATACATACATAGATACAGTATAGACCCACATTAGATTTTGTAGGCATGTTTTATAATTTCCGTTTAAGATTTTTAACTGCTCACACTAGTTAACTCCCTTATACACGGAATATAAATACATTATTGCTTCAAATTATATTACTTATATTACTACTAAGCTAAACAACCAGTATTACTACCAGTAATAATAATAATAATAATAACATGGTAGCACACCAGCATTATTTCCTATCTTTGGAATCATCCTGGAGGCTATAACTAGTTAGTTGAATTCATTTACTTACACCCATAGACCTATGTATATATGTATGTATGTATGAGTGTGTTTAACTGATTGGTTAGTTAAAACTTTATAGTCTAAATGTTATTTCGTCTAGTTCTTTCTATTACTGTCTACTAACTCCCTTAATGCTTATTTCATCTTTAATTTTGTTTAGTTCCTCACGTCCCCCTCGACTCTTATTCTCTTAGAATTGTGGTGATAATAATAATACAAATAAAGACAATAGTCAGGTAACCTTTCTCCTTAAAAAAAAAGAAAAAAAAACCTTTATGGGTCAAACAGGAAATATCATTGCAATAGAAAAATTTGTAAGTTGTATAAAGGTCGTTACAATAAATAGAACTAAAGTAACATACTTACTTACGCCTGTAACCCCTCGTCGAGGTAACATAACAGACTAATAATTCATTCTGATGTAATAAATGTGTGTTTTCTAATCATTCAGTTCAACACTAGATTGTTAATCAATTTGGAAATTATTTTCAGGGATTGTATCAATCAATTGTCCAATTTATTTATTTATTTAAACACATAAATATTGGTACAACGAAGCACCAGATAAATATGCGCCTCACAAATCTCATTTGATTTTTGTGAGGGCTAAGATACTGCCCAGGTGCCCAGACTGAAGCAGATGGTTTTCTTAAGGGGCCACACCCCGAGCCTTTGACCTAAAGGTCTAGTCTACAAGGCAGTGGAGCATCATGAGGAGATGCAGTCCCATGGTAGCCAGTGACCAACTATTGGTTTATACGCCATTTGTTCCTTCAGGATTCTGGAGCCCATGTGCACCATTGGTTTGGAATCAGGGTTTTCCAACTCCCCTAGGTGAACTTTCCGTGTCCACCAACCCAGTTAAAGCGCCGGACATTCTCTTTTCATCCTCTCAATTTCGTAAACAACAGTAGTGCCACGAGAAGGTAGTGAGTAGGACTTCCCTGGCAGAGGCTATATATTCGCGTGGCGATGTGAGAGCATTTCGAGAGGGAGAGCGGACTCTCCCCACTCTCGGTCGTACCAGGGCATTTGGGGGCACGTTTGGGTTGTTAATATTATCCTGCTTCAATTTGGGCATCTGGGCAGTATCATAGCCCTCATACAAATCAAATAAGTTTTGTGCGGTGCATATATATATATATCTGGTACCCTCTTGTACCAATATTTATGTGTTTAAATAAATAAAATAATAATAAATGTTAATGTTATTATACGAAATCATTTTTACATATTAAATCAATTAAAAATACAGATATTTCGCCATACATTAATAAGTATCATAATTCTGATGGAATAACTGGCGGCCTGCTTAAACATCTAAGCTACTTGTTCTTGTCATTTAGATATTTCAACAAGTTATCTAATATGGTTTATTTTAATACATCATTATGGCTATTAATCACACAACCTATTCAGGTGCATTTCTGAAAAGTGTACAACCTCTCGTTGTACAAGTAACAAAAGGTCTAATCAGAGATATCGTGGTTGCTGGCAGGCAATATGCAGTGAAAAGAATGTACATTATTCAGATGTAGATTAACTAGATTGCTTATTTCTAACTGGTGATCATTCAATATTTGTCGTTAGGATCGACGAAGAAGTAAGAAACGGAAACTTGTTGAAATACTTTATGCTGAAGATTCTATATTGTACCAAAAATATAGTATTGAATAAAGCTAATAATAATAGTAATAAATAAATAAATATTATATAGTTGAAATCATGGGTCAATTGAAGCTAGACCGGCATGGAAAACCTGGAAGCAGTGTACAGCCGTTTCGTCCTATTGTGCGATCGTGGATGCGCGCTGCTGAGAAGTCCCACAATAAGACGAAACGGCCATCCAGTGCTTCCAGGTTTTCCATGCTGGTCTAACTTCAATTGACTCATGATTTCAACTATATATAAAGACCATATGAAATAAAACGGTTAATTGAAACAGATCCATTTTTTTGAATAGTAGTAGCTTTTCTGGAAGTCTACTTAAACGTTCGGGTAATCTATTTTAAAAAGATTACAAATTACTATGATGTTGAATACTGGGAAAATGCAAGCAAAAACACTACAAGTGTTAGTCTATTTTCTTCCATGTCTATCCTTTGATTTAAAAAAAGACGAGAGGGGAATCTACTAGATTTCGTATATCATTTATTCTAATAGATGAGAAAATAGTTGTAATAGCTAAACTGATTGGAAACTTTTGTGATTGAAAATGGATATCAGATACTGACTTTAGGGAAACATTTATAAAAATGAGCTTTTTATTATTATTATTATTGGCTTTATTCAATATTATATTTTTGGTACAATATAGAATTCTCAGCATAAAGTACTTAAACAAGTTCCCATTTCTTACTTCTTCGTCCTTCCTGACAATAAATATTGAGTGATCGCCAGTTAGAAGTTAACAGTCCAGTCAATCGACATCTGAATAATGTATATTCTTCTGGCTGCATATTGCTTGCTAGCAACCAAGATATCACTGATTAGACCTTCTGTAACCTTTACAGCGAAAGTTTTTACACTTTTCAGAAACGCCCCTAAACAGGTTGTGCGATGAATAGCCATAATGATGTATTGGAACAAACAAAATTAGAACACTTGTTGAAATATCTCGATGACAGGAACAGATAGCCCAGATGTTTAGTTAGACTTTAAATATAATAATGTTAAACAGAAATTTGTTACATGATTGTACAATTAGTGTTGAGAATCTTGTACTGTATACAGTTTGTCGTATTGAATAAAGCTATTAATATTCAGTATTTATTCATCATAACATAATTTGTTTCCAAAACAGAAGCAAAGAGTATCCGTTTGTGGTTTGATGATCAACGTTGGACTGATTGTTTTGTAACTGTGCACATAACTCAAGATATTCTTCTCCAATTAATAAATGTTTAACTGGAGACACTATCACTTAACATTCAATCATGGGAATTATATATGCATATATCAACGGTGATTGATCAAACTCAGTCTTGAATATTAACAACAGAAAAAGATAAACCGTTTTAAATAATAATCTTATCATGTGTTTCTATTGGATGATTAACTTTAAAGGAAAAATTGTATGAGGGTTGTTTGTGAAGATTTTTTAGTAATTTTTATATATAGTTGAAATCATGAGTCAGTTGAAGCTAGACAACCATGGAAAACCTAGGAGCACTGGAAGGCCAACTTATCCTATTGTGGGACTCCTCAGCAACGCGCATCCACTATCCCACCTCGTGAGATTCGAACCCAGGACCTACCAGTCTCGCGTGCGATCGCTTAACCACTAGACCACTGAACCGGCCGGCATCCAACGGTGTTAATGTCTAACTTCAACTGATCCACGAAGTTGAACAACCGTTCACCAATTATCTTCAGTAAGTTCCTATCTCACAACAGATGTGGTTTGAACATCACTGATCACTGCTTCTCACTAGTACTCCAGGAATTATCTCTTGAAGTCAGTTACTAGTGAGCATATGATTATAATCAGAAAGGGTCTCACAATAGGACGAAACAACCTTCCAGTGCTTCCAGGTTTTCCTTAGTGGTCTAGCTTCAGTTGACTCATGCTTTCAACTATGCAAATAAGTTATAAGACAATCATTTACAAATGATTTTACGGTTTCTATGAAACATCAATTTTGTCTATTTTATGGTTACAATAACCTTTACAATGTAATAAGCTTTACTAACTACTCTATTAAATCTTCATTTCAGTATAAAACTAATTTATTTTATTCATTATACATATTTTAATAATCAATGAATATTACCCTTTTTGCATAAACCTTAAATTTAACAGGAAGTTACAAGAACAATACTACTACTACTACTACCACTACTACTACTAGTAGTAGTAGTACTACTACTACTAATAATAATAGTAATAATGTATTGATTTCCTTCTGTACGAAAAAAAGACATCCAAAACTTCCAATAACCATTTAGACCCATAATAATTACCAGTTAAATGTGATATTCCCATAAGTCTACATATACATATGTATATGTATTAATGTACTATTATTGTTTGATTAACAGACGATAAATCTTTATTTTATCGTCTAAAATTCATTTATTCATTCTTACTTTCTTCTAGACTTAAACATACACTGAATGGTTGCCTACTATCTTTCTATTATGATGGACATATGTCAATTCATGGTAAACAAAAAAATAAAGTTAAGAAATGTAGTTAACGTTTTGAAAGACAAAATAATAGATATAGAAAGTGAGATTACGGGGGGGGGGAAAGGAATAGATATGACGTAAAAATTCTTTAGAATATTAGCTTAACTGATTAGTTGATTGATTGATTGATTGATTCGTTTTGAAAGTATTATAATGGTGTATGCTACTGATATCGATAGATATAAGTAGTATGTATCATCAATCGAAAGTGAAATGTCTGGCAGCAGAAGGTTAAGAAGATTGAAGAATAGAGAATGAGAGCAGAGAATGATTGGTATGGAAACAAAAGAATAATGAAGGCTGAGATGATTGATTAACATTTTGCAAATGAAGTATTTACTATGTATGATTCTTAGATTTTACTATGATGTTCTGTAATTTTGTATTCAAATACATTCAGAAGGGGTTTTGTGGAGATTTCAGTATTTTTCAAAGTTGAAATCATGAGTCGATTGAAGCTAGACTACCATGGGCTCTGGCTCGAGACTGGTAGGTCGTGGGTTCGAATCTCGCGAGAGCGGGATCGTGGATGCGCACTGCTGAGGAGTCGCATATTAGGACGAAACGGCCGTTCAGTGCTTCCAGGTTTTTCATGGTGTTCTAGCTTCAATCGACTCATGATTTCAACTTTCAAATACATTCGATTTTCTCTATTTTTCTTCTCGTTCACTACATTGCGATATTCCATAATCATGAAAATTATTTGTCTAAGAAATCTATTTCGGACCATAAACAATAATAATAACCAGATCTGATGAAGAATAAATACAAACCAAGAACCCTAAACCATATCTAATGGCTAAAGATATTACTATGGAATATGGTCACCTAGTTTCAACTGAAAGTCTGTTAAAAAACCTTTAATCTAAAAATTAGACTACAAATGATATTCTTCGAAAAATTAATCTTGCCGTTTCTAACTAGAACTTTTGCAGCTGGTAACCTTTGAGTTATTTCTTCGTACTGAAAACTTATCTGTCAGTATGTTAAAGATAAAAGCTAACTCATTGTTTTATTCACTTGGTGTTGCATACTTATATCCTCCCATTGTTATTTAGGACTGCAATTGATCAGTCTCATGTTGGTATATGTGCATCCTGTGCGTATTGCCTCGACATTCAGTTGCCTGAAGTCACAAGCTTTGTAAGCAAGTATGGATAGTGTCTAGCAGTGAAATCCAGGACCCTCGTTTCTTCCTATTCTGGACTCGTCAGCTGGATGTACCTGCATCTCCGAGTTGACGTTCACTCTGGGACTCGAACCCACCCGCCTGTTCAGGTGGCTATCAGTACTCAGAATGAACATCAACTCTGAGATGCAGGAACATCCATCTGACGAGTCCCAAATGGAACGGGATGCGCATCCTGGATTCCACCGCTAGCCACTATCCATCTTTGCTTACAAAGCTTGTGACTTCAGGCAACTGAATGTCGAGGCAATACGCACAGGATGCACATATACCAACATGAGACTGATCAATTGCAGTCCTAAATAACAATGGGAGGATATAAGTATGCTTTCCAGCACACTGGGGTCATAGTTAGCTAATATGACAACAAATCAGAAGTGTAAGGCCTCTTCATGAAAAACATTGTTGTATATATAATACTTGGAATTAATGCATTCTCAAATCAAAAATTTACTCATATAAATCAAGATATAAGGTCCCTTAATAATTACAGAAAAAACGAGCGCAAAGATGGATAGGGCCTAGCGGTGAATTCCAGTATGAGCCTTCCGTCCTATTTGGGACTCGTCAGCTGGAGGTACCTGCATGTCAGAGTTGGTATTCACTCTAGGACTCGAACCCTGTACCTTTCGCTTCAAACACCATCGCGTTATCCACTCGACCACTGAGTCCTGATAGCCACTTGCTTGTGCGAGTGTTTATTTAATCAAATGATTAGAATAAACATTGAATTCATAACGGAAAATCATCCAATCAATAAAAGAAATTTGTTTTGTTAACATTATTCAGTATAGCAACTCAAAAGTGAATGAAAGACTGAATATATAAGTTAATTACTGACCAATTTATCAAGGCAGTTCGATAGACTAATTCCAAAATCGATGCAATATCCAATCAAATTATTAATAATGATTTAGGAAAAGGCTTGTTTACTCAACCAATTAATTATTAATCAGAAAGTTTTGTTTGATTTCATTTGTTCCAAAGAAAAAAGCGTGAAACTTTGTACTCACTATGGCTCAAAAATTTTGTCAACATTTTATTCAGAATCTATATTTAGACGGTAGCTATCAATGGAATTCAGCGTTTTTCCCCCTTGAAACTTGTCTTCTGAATGTACCTGGAGACCGAAATTACACCATAACTAGTAACTGTGGCTGAATGAATCAAACCCAGTCCCTGAGGTCAATGTTTAGACTACTAAATTGATACCCAGTGGTCTATATTTCTAGCTACGAGCAACTAATGATACTGTGTGACCAAAAACTATTTCCATTAGTGATGTTAGTGTTCTTACTTTATGAACTGTCGGTATGTAGGATGATATCATCTTCAGAACCATTGAAAACGAAGTAAATAAAATACATCTCACGTAGGTCAGTGATAATGCCTTAGACTGTGATACTGGACGATCCGAGTTCGCATCGACTTAGAAGAATCAGTTACCTCACTTCCGTTAGTTTACCTTGCTGAAAAATTCTAACTAGCTAAAAGTTAAGTTCAAGATATCTCGACTACCAACATAAACCATTTAACATAGCTGTTCCATCTTAATTTAAGACTTCTTTCTTTAACGTGTACACTGGTAACCTTGAACTAAACACATATAGTTATTTATCGTATCAGGTACATAATAATCATCTAATCAAACAAATATAAGTATCTTTATATTAAATATATTTAAGGATCCTAAACTTTAATATGAACTCAATAGTTGAGTTCATGGAACACCTAAAAGTACTAGACTACTTTGAATAAACTAAATTCACAAAATTCTTATTAAACTCTTATTATCAGAAGGGGATTTTTGTGGACATTTTAGTAATTTTATAGTTGAAATCATGAGTCAATTCAAGCTAGACCACCATGGAAAACCTGGAAGCACTGGACAGACAACTCGTCCTAGTATGAGACTCCTTAGCACTGCGCATCCACGATTCCGTCTCGCGATATTCGAATTCAGGATCTGTCAGTCTCGCGCTAGAGCACTTAACCGACAGATCACTGAGTCGGCCGGCATCCAACGGTGTTAATGTCTAACTTCAGCCGATCCACGATTTTGAGCAACCGTTCACCAATCGTCTTCAGTGAGTTGATATCTCACAACAGACCTGGTTGAACTCCACTGGTCACTGCTTCTCACTAGAATTCCAGGGCATATATCTTGAAGCCAGTCACTAGTGAGCATATGATTATTATTATCAGAAAGGATTGAACGACCGTTTCATCTTATTGTGGGACTCCTCAGCAATGTGCATCCACGATCCCGTTGGATTCCGGCTCAATGGTTCTAAAGGTTAAGCGCTCACGCATGAGACTGATAGATCCTGGGTTTGAATCTCGCGAGTGCGGGATCGTGGATGTGTACTACTGAGGAGTCCCACAATGTGATGAAACGACCATCCAGTCCATCCAGGTTTTCTATGGTGGTCTAACTTCAATAGACTCATGATTTCAACTATAAAATCTCTTATTAATCTATTAAATCACTAGCTTTTCTCATGTTATCTAACATATAAATTAACACATGTTCATTATCAAAATATAAATGAATTATGTTTATATAATTAAATAAATAATAAAAAATTTTTTAATAATCAAAATACACTTAACATAAATTTATCAGAGTGTGCCAAGTAAATTGATTTTAATTTTTTTTTTTTTGATAATTAAGTGTTTCTAAGGGGGGGAAACAAAACTGGACTTTATATAATATTGATTACGTTTGAGAAGAATAATTTAATAGAATTCTTATTAAATATACCTTTTTTTAAGTCCTATAGTAGTGAACAAGAACACGGGTGGGGACAATCGAATGTATTTAGGCACAAATTACAGACTATTTCACTAAATTCTGATAACCATACAGAAAACAGTGAATTTGCAAAATAACAATCAATGGTCTCAATCTTCACTGTTCATTCTATAAATATCAATCCATCTTCTCTAATCTCATTGTTTATGCAGTTTCCTATCAATTGCGCTTGATTTCAGTTCTTTCCTTATCGATCTTCTTCCAAAATACATTCTATGTCTGACCATCATCATATACTACTTATGAGGATATAAGTAGACCACACCACACTATGAATAGTACAGAGTTTATTCAACAAATAATATACAAACTTTAGTTATAATAAAAGTTTTATTTCACAAAGTTATAAAGTACCCTTTCAAAATGATTCCCTCTAGTTTCAATTTATTTGTCTGATTTTTATTTTCGTCAATGTAGTAAGCCTTCTAATTGAATGCTAGATTCAGTTCCTAAGCTCTACTAGTAATCCCCAGGCTTAATCTACACAGTGACTTGAACACAAAAGAAAAGGAGCAAAATATGGAAGAAACGCTCTACTTTAAAAGTTCGTTCATGTACAGAAAATCTAGGGTATTTATGGTATTTTAGATGGCTTTTGGTTTCCGGAAAATTCTGGAACGCTACTAAACATAGTAGCAGTATAGGTAATCATCCAATCAGAAGTTTGACACGTTGTGGTTTGGGTTACTTATATCCACATAAGTAGCATATTACGATGGTCAGGAAGAGAATGTATTTCGGTAGAAGATCGATAAGGAAAGAACGAAAACGAAACGCAATTGGTGTGAAAATGCATGGACAATAATAATCGGAGATGATGAACTGATATTTGCAGAAGGAATGGTCAAGATTGAGACAATTGATTGATAGTTTGCAAATTAACTGTTTACTGTATGGTTGTCAGGTTTTAGTGAGATTGTTCCCGACCGTGTTCTGTTCACTACAACATAACTTTTCTTTTTCCAGATGTTTCTGGCAAAACTTCTATTGAATGATGATTGGATAAGATGTTTCTCAGCGTTTTCAGAGCCTTTTTTGATTTTTTTTTTCGAGGAGATTTCTGGATCACTCTAACTCAATGATAACATTCCATGAAGTTCACACAAGATGCACTTACTAGCTACTTCATCGTCTTTCATTTTGCTAAGAATTTTATGTACAAGCAATTTTTCCTAAACCCGATTTATTAACCATCATTCAAACAATGGATCGTTTATCAAAAAGTTTAAAAGATGTCATATGTCCAAGATCTTCATGAAGATTGCTGACAACTTTATCTTTGGTTAGCTAATAGCTTAGTTCGTAAATTTATTAGATGGAATATCTAATGCTAATGCTCATAAATTTTCGTTATTTAAAATACGATCTTATTTAATCTTAATTATATTGTGGTCTTAGTAGTAAAATGATGTTAGTTATAAAGTGTTTATTGTCGTTCTAGACAATATCAACTGTAGCACTAGCCAACTTGGATAATGAGACTCTATCAAAAGTGTATACAGTCTAACGTACATCGTTCGATGGAATATAAAGCTTCTCTGTCATTTCACTACACAGCGAACTAAATATTTGAGCAGTTTCTAATTTTTATCTTGAGTCAGACCATCACTGAAACCAGAGGAGCTTTATATAGCTGTTTTGCAATAGCATAACGCTCGTTTCTAGTGTACAACAATGGCCTCACCGTTAATTGAAGTCAGAATCTTTAGGTTTCACAATGAACATTATGCATACAACGTGTATTTACACCTCAGTGAGTGTATATATTCTTAGTTGAGAGGTTAATTTCTCATCATGTTTTCTCTTATCTAGAAGATCCTAAAAACCGTACATTTTAAATAAATGTCTTATCAGGCAAATTGGCACTGAAACAATTGTCCCCAATGACATGGAATAATCATCGAGCTCTATTCAGAATTGTTTGAAGTTAGAACTGCACTATTGGATCCTGACTCAGTGATTCTAATGGTCAGACGTTGGCTGCTGGACTTAGATTCGATCTTCAGTTGGGTGGTGGATGAGCACTGTTGGTGATTCTTTTACCAGGACGAAACACATCTCTAATCCTCCCTGGTTTTCAATGATACACTAACTGAGATCGGTTTTCATATCAAATTTCCGTTAATCTATGACTGTGGTTAATCATCCATTTTTTAACGTTCAATACAAAGACAATATCTAAAAATTTTGAGCACTTTTTCTATTCATTTAGTGGATGATTGGTGCATATAATAGAATAAGTTTCACTGATGATCTTATTTCAGTCATCTGAAACTATCTATATATATCTTCTGTGAACATGTTGCTATAGGGTATTCCAACTTGTTAAGTAAAAAAAATACGTAAAGCATAAGTTAGAGTTTGAGATTAAATCTTCAGTCAAAATCATAATCTTATATTGTAACATTCACTTACTAATTGAGTGCGAAAATGTCCGAAAATGTTTTACATCACATATACACTGATAATGATCATATGCTCACTAGTGACTGGTTCCATGAAGTATTTCCTGCAGTTCTAGTGAGAAGCAGTAACCAGTGGAGTTCAACCAGGTCTGTTGGGATATATCAACTTACTGAAGATATTGATGAATGGTTGCTCAATTTCGTGAATCGGTTGAAGTTAGACATTAACACCGTTGGATGCCGAAAGACTCAGTGGTCTATCGGTTAAGTGCTCGCGCGTGAGACTGATCGGTCCTTGGTTCGAGTCTCGCGAGGCGGAATCGTGGATGCGCACTGTTGAGGAGTCCCACAATAGGACGAGTTGGCCATCCAGTGCTTTCAGGTTTTCCATGGTGGTCTAGCTTCAATTGATTCATGATCTCAACTATATAAAATATACATTGAACATTGAAAAATGAATACGTTACAAATTGATATATATCTAACCTATCTTGTTAATTCTGAATACTTCCATTCATTTTTTATTTATTTATCATAATCATCAATAGGTCCATTTAATAAACTTTGAATTTCGTGCAACTTTGTCTACTTAAATTTCAATTAGAATCAAACATACTAATTGATGAATTATGTAATACAAATTGGTCATTCTTCATCCTACTCTGAATTGAATATAACCTTTCTTATACTCCCTTCATTATCGTCATCCTAATCATTATCACCATCATTCTTTCTCAATGTGGTAACCGTTATTTTTGTTGTGTTGCTACCGTTCCCGCTTTTATCAATAGCGTTTAAAGTTTATGATTTTCGAATTTCCCTCCAATATATGTACATATAGACCAAAATAATTCATTCATCTAATAATGTATAAAGACAACAATACAAAATGTATTTTCTACTAGGGTAGATAGAAATAGATCGAAAATGATGACGAGAAAAAGAAAAAAAGAGAGAAAATCCGGAGGAATGAGGATAGAAGTAAATAAGTAGTGATTCAAATGAATTTCCTGTGTAAAACAAAAAAAACCAAAATTATAACGGAAACGAAAAAAAAACTTTGTAGATGGTTGAGTATATATATTTAGTCTCTATTGTTATTTATAATTGTCGTTGGTACAAGAAAAGATACATGTGAGTCTCTGTCTCTCTCTCTGCCTCTATGTTTATGTGTATGTATGTATGTATATGTGTTTACATGTGTATAGGTAGTATATCCTTCTAATCTACCTATCTACTCTATTTAGTAATATAAAGAAATAACAGATTAAAAAGAGTCAAATCAAAAACCGTCTTTAGGTACACAACGTGAAGTTTGAATAAAAGATGATAAAAGGAAATTTAGAAAAGAAATGTATAGAGAGTATAGAAAAAAAGAAGAAGAAGAAGAAAAAAAACAGAATAGGGACGAAACAAAAAAAATATTCCACTTAAAAATTAAAATTAGCGTGACTAAGTGATTAAATGAGATCGAAATGATTATTAGTTATATAACAATAATTCCAAGATGAATACGCAAATATTCAATAAATATGTATCGATGAGTGTATGTGTGTGTGTGTGTGTGTGTAAGTGGAGTGGAGTGAAGTGAGTGACATAAAGTTTTGATTTTATCTAATAATGTACAGGAAATCAGTAAAAACTTTCAACAGAATAATCAAAAAAAATTGTCAAAAATGAATTGAAATAAGTTTTTCCAGTTGTGTTTTATTTTCCTCTCCCCCCTCCTCCTCTTCTTTACAATTTTAATAGATGACATAAACTAATGAATAAATTTCTTAAAATTCTTTCCCCCTTCTATTCAAAAAAAAATTTAAAAAAAACCAAGTTATCATTATGGTTATAGACATTATGACCCTCCTTGAAAACATTTTGTATAACTTTTTTTAAACTATCCAACTCAAAAGAATAAAAAAAAAAACTCTATCAAAACTATTCACCTGAGTTACAAATTGTCTCCATCATTTTAGAATTCTAATAGTTAATATGATTCATTATAATCAATAAGGAAATGAATTGTCATATTACCGCATTTCCGTCTTAATTATTATTATTATTATTAACAGACCCTTTATTGAATATGTAGAATATGAAAGAATATCAAGAGTTAAAATATTTTTTTTAAAAAAATTCATTTCATGTAATAATCAATTTTTTTTAGAATTGAGTTACATGTATTACTATCATATCTATAAACCCCCATTTTGATAACAATTATGTGCTTATTAGGGGATAGATTCAAGATGAGTTTCCTGAAGTTCTGATGAGAAGTCATGATCAATGGAGTCCAACCCTTTGTTGGATGGAGACATTTATCCACCACAGATAATGGATGAAGGGTTTCACATGATCATATGTTGATTTAAATTAGATATTACCACCGTTAGATGCCGGTTCAGTGGTCTAGAGGTTAGGCGTTTGCGTGAGAGATCAAAAGATCTTGGGTTTTGAGTACCATGTGTGGGGTCAAGGATTTGCACTTATGAGGAGCTTCATAATAGGACGGAACGGCCGTCCAGTGCTGTCAGATTCTCAATGGTGGTCTAGCTTAGATCAACTCATTAATCCAGAGACTTATAGGTCCTGGGTTCGAATCTCGGGAGGCGGGATCGTGGATGCGCACTGCTGAAGAGTCCCACAACAGGACGGAATGGCCGTCCCGTGCTGCCAGGTTTTCAATGGTGGTCTAGCTTCAATTGACTCATGATCTCAACTATATAAACTTCAACTAAGAAACAGTAAATCATTGCAATGAATAAAGTACTATATATAAAAAGACGACTCAATATAATACATAACTGATAAGTTATTCTACATTCCGATCTATCCATTTGAACCTTTTCTGTTTATTTTCTCCTGAAGATGATTTATAAATAGTTTTCATTATATAGTGATGTTTCAGTATATTTGTATTCGGATAACTGTGAAACTCAGAAAGTTGGTTTTGTCCAGCTTCAAACTTGTCAGTTATAAGTACCTATATCCCAATGTTGATATTCATATTGAAACTCAAACTCAGTATTCATCGCTTTATTCGCCCATTTGAGGTACTAAGTTTAGATAGCCAATAACCTGTTTGACGAATGATCAATATTATTTGAGAATTCTTAAAATATTCATTAGTAGATTGTATATTTCTATGTAATATGTCACGAACTACTGTCTTCGTTTAGTCAACATTCGCATCCCAATTAGATAATATGAATAAGTAGGGGAAAGAAAACACTTGAGACGAGGACAGTAGAAAGGCAAATTAAGCTATGAATATATACATGTATTGATGTGATTTATTAAACTATATTATCTGAGTTCAATTAGTGTTGTTTGTTTGAATCTTCCCATCGATGTGTTAGGACTGCGATTGGTCAGTCTCTAATTGACATATGTGCATACTGTACGTATTGCCTCAATATAGCCTTAATTCACAAGCATTGTAAGTAAAGATCGATAGTGGCTAGCAGTGGAATCCAGTTTGACGCACGCCACTTCGTCCTATTTGGGACTCGTCAGCTGGATGTACGATGGATAACGTGATGGCGTTTGAAGCGAAAGGTACAGGGTTCGAGTCCCAGAGTGAACATCAACTCTGAGATGCAGGTACATCCACAGGACGAAACGCTTATTCTGGTATCCACTGCTAGCCACTATCCATCTTTACTTATATTATCTGAGGTCTTAAACTATTTATTTTAGTTACTTCATTTGTAGTTCTTATTACAGTCTTGTAAATGAAACATTTAGTTTTAGTTTTCTAGGAGTAAAAATTGTTTGAGTCCTCAGAGTTGTTGTAGGTATTTTGTAGCTAACTTTAGATAAAATAAGCAGTTTTATACGGTTACAATGTATAAAGATGTGTGTAAAACTCAGAACTGTATACTTCTTTCATACATGTAACCAAGAATCATTCTTGTTGATTAATGAGAAGTCAAAATCTAATTCATCTTAGAATACTTTTGTTTACGTCTTTCTAGAGGATTTCAAATTATTGATCATTATCTATTCACTTTATTGATTTTTCAGCTAAAATGACTAAAGCTGAAACTCTCTCCATAGTTTGAAGTTTAGTTGAATGGAGTTTATTTTCAACTAACTGATCACTGTGCAATAACCAGTGTCATTCATTTAGTCCCTTAGTGCTGATCGAATTGTATTAATCATTTTGTAATGTGCTGACCAGTCTAAGTGACTCCAAATAGTGTGCCTTAGATTGAGATTTACTGTGGTAGTGGGATGTGATAGATAAGAAACTCTGAACCTAGGTTTCGTGCTATTTCGCACACATCAGCAAAGTGGACTTTTCATCCAGAGGGAACTAATGCTCTGCTAATATTTATTCTATAAAATACAGTGTACCCTCCCACAACACACAATTCTGAATAAAATTTTATGCATGAACATTCAGTTTAAAGGAGATAATAACAGCAAGAATACTGAAGAATAGTGATCAAGATATCTGAGAATGACCTTTTATTCAAAAAGCTACGAAATATTTTCTTCAGTAAGTACCTCATTTAAGGAAGTGTTAAAGGTTAACTACCGCTTTGGATAACTTTAATATGAATTCATCAGTTTACTTACCCTTGAGAAACAAATTATATTGGCCGTACAAAATGTACAGGTACCCAACACCTATTCTAAGCAATACTCTCCATAATTATCTGAAGGAGAATTCAAGTCACTTAGAGCTCATTCCATGAATACATGGTCATCTTTAATCACGTTCCACCATAGCAACTATTGCTGAAGATTATCTATGAAGTCAAAACCAGTAAGTTCTTTAAAGGTTAAAGCTGTTAGAAGCGTTCCTTTATTCTCACTAAATTAATTTTCTTGTTAAATCTGACATCCATAGGAATTGTAAAAGTTCTTCCGATTAATATTTACTCTTAAAAACAATGAGGTCACTAGAAAACTGATCATTTAGGCTGTCATATAATCAACAATATCTTAACATAATTCATTGTTGTCAAAAGCTAACTATATATAAGGCTTACTAGTTGGTAATTATGATTCGAGACTGTGTAAATCTGAGTCTCAGACAGGGCATAGATGATATCGTATATACATTTTTGATGTTGAGAGTTCTTAATACAGTGAAATCGAATAGTACTAACATCATGGTTCTTCTAATTTTATACTGAGAAGACAAACGTAGAACAAAATGATTACAGTAGAAGGAACAATATATTTAATCATGGAAACAGATAGATGAATAAATGATATAAAACTGATTATTTAGAGGAGAAGCTCCTTGCAAGTAGTGAACTGGAATATAGGTACGTTACACGACTGAGTGCTTCCAGACAACAAACCCAATATCAATACCTAATATCCATTAAGACATTTACAGATGACGTTGGAAGTGGTTAGGACATACATTATGGAAATTATCAAACTACATTACGAGGCAAGTGCTAACTTGGAATCCTGAAAGGAAACGGAAAAGTGGAAGGCTAAAGAACACTCTGTGTCGGAAATTGGAACTTACTTACTTATGCCTGTTACCCCTCGTTGAGGAGTATAGGCCACCCACCAGTATTCTCCATTCAACCATGTCCTGAGCCTTCCTTTCCAGTTATTTCCAGTTAACATTCATCCTTTTCATATCTACTTCTATTTCCCAAAGTAATGTATTCTTTGGCCTTCCACTTTTCCGCTTCCATTCACCATTCCAAGTTAGGGCTTACCTCATGATGCAGTTTGGTGATTTCCTTAATGTATTCTTATCCACTTCCAACGTCTTTTCCTAATTTCCTCTACAGCTAGAATCTGGTTTGTCCTCTCCTATAAAACACTGTTGCTGATAGTATCCAACCAGAAAAAAGTAATCCAAACAAAAATTGGAAGCTGGCATGTAAAGGATGAAGAGAAACTGAAAACAACTGGAAAGATTTGCCTAGGATCGAGTTAGATGGAGGATAGTGATTGGCAGCCTATACTCCTCCACGACAGGTAACAGACGTAAGTAAGTAATATAACTTTTATGTTGAACCTATTCAACTAATTTTTACTTTCAATCTAAAATATAAATCAAAAAAATCAATAATTTATCTGAGAATTATTTTTATTATTTTCTTCTTTTTTTTTCTTTCTAATAATCCTTGTTAAAATATTTTATGTACAAGAAATAAAATTAATCATAATAATCAATATTCATTTTATTGATTAAATAAATTTTAATAATTATTGATTGATCGATCGATTTATTTATTTATTGATTGATTGATTTATTGATTATATTTTAATTTATTAAAAACGAAAACAAAACAAATTCAATAAAACCAAACAAAGAAAAATGGAATAAAATGAAGATACATTTAGCAAAAAGAAAAAAAACCAAAAACAGAATTGAAAGAAGAACCATTAAATGTGCAGTGACTATTGTTATTTTTTAGAAGAAAAGTTGATCATTTATTGATTAATGTATCATGGTTTTGTTTTGTTTCGTCTACATAGTATTATGGTTATATCACGATTGCTATTATTATCATTATTACTATTATTAGTAATAGTAGTAGTATTGGTAGTGGTGATAGTAGTAGTAGTAGTAGTAGCAGTAGTAGTAGTAGTAATAGTAGTAGTGGTATTCGTAGTAGTAGTAGTAGTAGTAGCAGTAGTAGTAGTAGTAATAGTAGTAGTGGTATTCGTAGTAGTAGTAGTAGTAGTAGTAGTAGTAATAGTAGTATTGGTAGTAGTATCCGTGGTAGTATTCGTAGTACTGGTAGTGGTAGTATTAGTATTAGTAATAGTAATAGTAATGATTAGATATTAATAGAGGTATTAATAAGTTATACTGATTATTAATATTATGAAATATATTTATCTTGTTGGCATAGTATACATTGAATTATAAATTGGTTGATAAAATGTATTATGATTTAATTCTGTATTATAAGTATTATTATTGAATCGTTCATTTGACCATAATGTAGATGATAATGTATGTAGATCATCATGAGTAAATTGTCGATTTGATATATTACTAATATGATTATCAGTAATGTTAGTAGTATCCGTCGTACTACTAGTAGTAGTAATAGTTTCATTCGATTGTAATCTTGATGAAATACTATTGAGGTTATTATTAGTAGTAGTATAATTATTATTGTTATTGTTATTATTATCAGTTGTAGTGAATTGCATTGATAATGAAGAATTAATGAACTGCTGAAATGGAGTAACACTATTACTACTACTACCACCACTACTTACTATTTGATCTGAACTGTTATCTAGTCCCCCATCATCTAAACGTGTTAATTGTTTTAATTGTGATGACCATAATGAATTGATTGTTGACATTGTCATAGTAGATGGTATTGTTATGGATGTTGTACTATTATTATGATTATTGATTTCTGATAGAAATGGCAATCTTTGTTGTTGATAATTATTATTATCTGTCATTGAATCAATATTAGTTCCATAATTATCATGAATACTATTCATTTTAGATGATAATAAATCTTTAGGATTAAATAGATTGGTAAATGATATTCTATCATGATTATGAATAGTATTCATAGGATTAATTAATTGTGAATGATTATTGTTACTAAGGGGAAATGATTTCGAGGTTAATAAATGCATTGTATTAGGAAAATTTGTATATATTGAATTCGTTGTAGTTGTTACTGTTGTAGTCGTTGCAGTTATTAAAGATAATGATGATAAAGGTGAACATGTTGATGGCGGTGATGAAGATGTGGATGGTGATAATAATGGGATATCAGTTGATAAATGATTCGATTTCAAATTTGTTTTGTTAGAATTTAGAAGATTGGTACTTGATATTATTGGATTAAATGATGAATATACTTTATTGGATGTATCTAATCCATGAATATATGGTGAAACATGTAAATTTTCTTGCATATAATATGGAAATGAGAGATTTTGATAAGATTGTTGTCCAAATGGTATTGAATCATATTTATTGATTGATAATGATGTTGGTATTGTATCTGTCCAATCTGTGAAGAAAGAAATTAACATAAATTACTCACAATCTACTAATATTAAGTCTTCATTTGCATTATAGAATATCCAGGATTCAAGTACATGATTTAAATGCTTAAGGAACTATTCTTGGGTAAAAATGTAACCAAACTATATATTTTTAGATATTGGATAGTACTAAAAGATGGGATAGACTCACTGTCCCATTCGAGACTCATCATTCTCTACAAATGTGCATACTAATGTTCACTTTAGTACTCGTGTTGTGAACAAGAACACGGGTGGGGGACAATCGAATGTATTTAGGCACAAATTACAGACTATTTCACTGAGATCTGATAATCATACAGCAAATAATTAATTTGTAAAATAACAATCAATGATCTCAATCTTCACTGTCCCTTCTGTAAATATCAGTTCATCTTCTCTAATTCCATTGTTCATGCATTTTTCTACCAATTACGCTTCATTTCAATTCTTTCCTTATAGGGCTTCTGCCAAAATATATTCTATGTCGGACTATCCTCATACACTACTTATGAGGATATAAGTAGACCACAATACACTCGATCCTAGTAATAATCTATTTCAAATAATAAAAAAGTACAATTATCCTAGATTTTCTTCTTGGTCACTATCTGAAAATATAATCAACATGTAATTATAGTCAATATATCAAGTCATTGTTTTAAGAAGATAATATCCAATGAAAAGCTAAGTTTGAATGATTCAGATTACTTTCATTATAAATGAATTATTCATTATATAGTTGAGATCATGAATCAATTGAAGCTAGACCACCATGGAAAACCTGGAACCACTGGATGGTCAACTAGTCCTATTGTGGGACTCCTCAGCAGTGTGTATCCACGATCCCGTTTCGCGAGATTCGAACCCAGGACATATCAGTCTCGCTCGCGAACGCTTAACCTCTAGACCACTGAGCTGGCCGACATCCCATGGTGTTAATGTCTAACTTCAACCGATTCACGAAATTAAGTGACACATCCACTATTATCTTCAGTGAGTTCCTATCTCACAACAGACCTGGTTGAACTCCACTGGTTACTGGTTCTCACTAGAACTGCAGGAAATACCTCATAGAGCCAGTCACTAGTGAGCATATGATCATTATCAGAAGGGGGTTTTGTGGAGATTTTAGTAATTTTTTTATATTACAATTGATAATGTTTGTGGCTTTGATCTAAAAATTGTTTCAAAGATGTTCTCTGAGAGACATTATACGAAATATCGAAAGAGAAAAAAAATATTAGTAAAACTCTTTATAAAAGTTCTTTAATCGATGTTAAATAACAGTAGTGAGTAGTACTCAAAATTCTTTCCTTGTCAACTGATTAGAGGAATATCATACTAGAATTAACAATATTTTTCATTGGTAATCCATTTTAAACAACACTTGAAGGTCTTGAGTTCAATCTCGGGGTAGGGGAGTAGTAGAGCTCAATAGTAGGACCGAATATTTATCCCATCCCATCTAGTTCTGACCATTCGTATTAACTAAAGTTTGTTGCTTTCAGTAAAATGATTTTCATTAGTTGTCAAATAAAAATTTTGACGAGTTGGATTTAAAATCCTTTTTTTAATTTCCATATTCACAAAAGTTTTATCTTCTACTATTTCACAAATTGATTAGAATTAGAAACGTAAACTAGATCGGATGATGTCTCAATATTATATAGATACATATAGTCTTCCTTGAGAGCCGAATGTCTTGACTTCAATATAGAACAAAATAATGGGTATACACAACTCGATAGTCCGAAACTAAAACAAATTATCTATTCAGTGTTCCTTGAACTTCAACGACTATTCACTTGACATCAGTTTGTTATTAATATTGCTTTCAAATATATATCTATTTCTAATTGGTAATGAGTTAAATCTAGGTAAAGGTGAGGATTTGCAAAGCAAGGGCCGCATTCCTACAATTGAACAACATATGGAACTCAAAACAACTGTCAACTAATTTCAAAGTCAGAATCTTCAATACGATCGTCAAGACAGTCAGTTCTACTGTATGAAGCTGAAACATGGAGAACTACTACATCCATCGTAAAGAAGGTACAAGTATTTATAAACAGCTGTCTACGCAAAATACTCAACATTCACTGACCGGATACCATCAGCAACAGCATTTTATGGGAGAGGACAAACCAGCTTCCAGTTGAAGAGGAAATTAGGAAAAGACGTTGAAAGTGGATAGAATATACATTGAGGAAATCACCAATGTACATTACAAGGCAATCCCTAACTTGGAATGGTGAAGGGAAGCGGAAAAGTGGAAGGCCAAAGATCACATTACGCCGGGAGATTGGAGCAGATATGAAAAGGATGAATAACAACTGGAAAGAACTAGAAATGAAGGCTGAGGACAGAGTTTGATGGAGAATGCTGGTGTTTGGCCTATGCTCCTCGACGAGGGGTAACAGGCGTAAGTAAGTAATTAAGTAATATTTCTCAAAAATCGATATCAGTAGAGGCACTATAGATTACCATAGAACGTTGGATTAGTGTTTTCTTCTAGTATAAAAATCTATAGTGTTAAGCATCTAAAACACCAATAATCTTCGAATCCAGAGATTTCAAGTCTTGTTCCAAGTTTTTAGATATTAAAATATTACGTTTATATTCAATAGTTCATATTTTCTAACTTCAGTGAACGAGAACACCAGCAGGGACAATCAAAAGTATTTGAACACAAAATTACGTAACACCTTAGTAAAATCTAACAACCATATACAGTAAATACTTCATTTGTAAAAAATCAATCAATCGTCTTAGACTTCATTGTTCTTTCATTTCTATATCAATCATTCCCTGTTCTCATTTTACCTTTTAAACATTTCACTTTCGATTAATGATACATACTACTTATATCTGTCGATATCAGTAGTACACACCCCAAACCGATAATAAATAATTTAAATCTTTATATTATTCAATAAAAAGAAAATTTACACTTAACTTACTTGATAAATTACATTCAGATGAATTCACTAATTTCGATTCTGCTTTATCTTGATATTCATTTAAATGATTTACAATTGAATGATTTAATTGTGTTGATGTTGAAGATGATGATGGTGATGATGTTGTTGGTTGTAAATTATGATGATGATGTTGTTTATTGAATGTATTCAATGAATTCAATGTAGAATTCATTTTATCATATTGATCATTTAAGAAGAAATCAAATGGTTGAATATGATGAAGAAATGTTGAATTCGAAGAAGATGAAGATGGAAATGATGATGATGATGTTAATGTTGAAGATGATGATGACGATGGTGGTGGTGGAATGAATGTATAGTTATGGAATGGTTCTTGTTTTCTTTTATGTATTAATTCATTCTCTATATATAATTCATTGTTTTTATGATAAGAAGGTTTAAGTGAATCTGATTTCATTATGAATTTGTTTAATTTCCCATTTTTATTTAATGAATAATTTCGATAATAATTATGATTGGTAGAATCTTTTAATGTGGCATGATTTCTTGATTGATTGAATGGTAGTTTTGTAAGATTTAAATCTTCTTCTGAACCAGTCATTTCATCGTCAATATCACCATCATGACCATTATCATTATCGTTATAAATAGATTGATGATTTGTTATTCTACATCCTTCACTACGATGTCCTTCATCATTATCTATATCATTGTCACCATCATCCACCTCTCTATCCTCATCGTCATCATCATCAGCATCATCATCATCGTCATCATCGTCATCATCATTTTGTTCTTCACCTCTATGTTTAGGTGTCCATGTCATTTTATTTTCTTTTTTTAAACGTCTTCTTGCATTAGCAAACCATGTAGATACTTGTGTTAAAGTCATTTTAGTTATAATAGCTAACATAATTTTTTCTCCTTTAGTTGGATAAGGATTTTTAATATGTTCTTGTAACCATGCTTTTAATGTTGTTGTACTTTCTTTTGTAGCATTTCTTCGTCTTGTTGTATTAGCAAATTCATTTGAATATCTAAAAAATCACGGTGAATATTTTAAAAAAATATTAAAACTACCGGCTGATATTCATTATATACATATATAAAGTTATCAGAAGGGGTTTGGTGGAGATTTTAGTATTTCTATAGGGTTGAGATCATGAATCAATTGAAGCTAGACCACCATCGAAAACCTGGTAGCACTGGACGGCAGTTTCATCCTATTATGAGACTCCTCACCGGTGGAGTTCAACCAGGTCTGTTGGGAGATATCAACTCACTGATGACAATTGGTGAACGGTTGTTCAATTTCGTGAATTGGTTGAAGTTAGACATGAACACTGTTGGATGCCGAACGGCTCAGTGGTCTATCGGTTAAGTGCTCTGACGCGAGACTGGTAAGTCCTGGGTTCGAATCTCGCTCGTGAGGTGGGATCGTGGATGCGCACTGCTGAGAACTCCTACAATAGGACGAAACGGTTGTCCAGTGCAATCAGGTAATCCACGCTTGTCAATCATCAAGTGACTCAGGATCTCAACTCTATAATATATATAAAGTGGTATTTAACATATTATGTTCTGAGTTCGAGTCCCATCGGCAGGATCGTGGATGTGCACTGCTGAGGAGTCTTACACTAGGACGAAATGGCCGTTCCGTTTTTCCAAGTTTTCAGTAGTGATCTAGCTTAGATCGACTCATGAATTCAACTGTTAATATTGTGTTTTAACTAATGAATGAATATTTTTATTTATTAACGTTATCTACAAGCTTATATTTTTACTTCAGGAAACATACTTAGTTCTGAAGAGTTCATAAAGTGATTTCATTACATGAAACGTCACTCATTTCAACAGAACTTCAATGAACTATGGTGTTTATATTAAATAACTAAGATATATTACTAGGATAACATTCTGAAGTCATAGAATGTTTAACAAACTTAACAAAAGTTTTTCATAGTTGAAAGCGTGATTCAATTAAAGCTAGACCCCCATAGAAAACCTGGAAGCACTGGACAGCTGTTTCGTCCTATTATTGGATTCCTCAGCAGTGCGCATCCACGAGGTAAATTCTAGGAGTTCTAGTGAGAAGCAGTAACCAGTGTAGTTCAACCAAGTCTGTTGTGAGATATCAACTCATTAAAGACAATTGGTGAACGTTTGCTAAACTTCGTGGATTGGTTGAAGTTAGACATTAAAACCATGGATGCCGGCTCAATGGTCTATCGGTTAAGTGCTCTGACGCGAGACTGGTAGGTCCTGGGTTCGAATTTCATGAGGCGGGATCGCGGATGGCACTGCTGAGGAGTCCCACAATAGGACGAGTTGACCGTCCAGTGCTTAAAGGTTTTCCATGGTAGTCTAGCTTCAATTGACTCACGCTTTCAACTATGAAATATACTAAGTCTCCACAAAAACCCCCTTCTGATAAAAGTTCTTTAATCTAAACACTACCTTTATTTCTTTTTTATTTTACAGTAAATTTGTAGAGAAAATGTTACCTCAATACTTGCTAAACAAATTTTCTAAATCATTATAAGCAAAGATGGATATTGACTAACAATGGAATCTAGGATGCGTGTTTCGTCCTTTTTTGGGACTCTTCAGCTGGATGTACCTGTATCTTAGAGTTGATGTTCACTCTAGGACTAAAATCCAGTACCATTCGCTTGAAACGCCATCACATTATCTACTTAGCTACTGAGTCCTGATATAGGAAATCCTAATAAATAACCCAAATCTTTTAAAACAGTAATTGTAAAATCCTCTAAAATCCCAAGTAGATATCAGTATCTAAAGACTAACCAGAACCTTAAGTCTATCAATGTTGTCATTCTTTTTCTCTGTTGTCAATACAAAGTGAACATTCAAAAATGAAGTTTACAAATCATAGGAACAATATGTTTTTCATTTTTTTATGACAGAAAAGATTATCAATTATCTTATTCTGTAGAAATATGACATTTATTTCCTGTAAACTTCTGGAAAATAATCTACTTGGCACTAGTTGCTAACATCTAATACTTTAAAACGTAAATCCTTGTTGACATTAAGTAACCTATAAAGTGAGCATAGTAAATTGTAAACCTTTAGTGACTCTTAAAATGACCATGAAAAAGGAAAGCCAATTGTCAGTTAATCAGAATATACCTGGTAAAAATGAATCGTTTGTTACATAGAAACCTAAAGAATATTTTAGTATGAATCTTCCCATTAGTGTTTAGGACTGCAATTGATCAGTTGCTTACTAGCAAATATGCATCCTGTACGGATTGACTCGATATTGACTTAAGTCACAAGGATTATAAGCAAATATAGATGGTGGCTAGCAATAGAATCCAGGAAGATTCAAACAAACAATACCAAATGAATTTAAACTTAACCCCATTGCACAAGCTATTGACTATCAGGATTTTAGTAGCTAAGTGGATAACGTAATGGCGTTTGAAGCGAACGGTACTGGATTCCAGTCTCAGAGTGGATACCAACTCTGAGATGCAGGTACATCCTGTTGAAGAGTCCCGAATAGGACGAAACGCGCGTCCTGGATCCCACTGCTAGCCATCATTGATCTTTACTCATAATTCTCCAGTTAGTATTTTTATTTGGAATACTGAGAAACTTTAATTTGCCTACAAAAATCCTTAAGTCGTTTCTCCTGTCCTTTACCCCTCGATGTGATTGCTTTATGGAGATTCATCTAATATGCAAATGGTATTCATCAAGAACCTGCCTCAGTTGGGATAATACTGAAAACCTGGTTATATTGGATAGCTAATTTACCCAAAATTAAGACTCAAGATCACACTATAGATCCAAAGCCCACCATTCACGTCTCATGGTGAAAGTCTTACGTGTAAACGATTGAGCTGGAGCTGTGTATCATTTGATCACAACCCATTGGTCTGATAACTAATTTCTCGCTAGGATACATGCAGGTCTTGAGTTTGATTTTCAGTACCGTTGAGGAGTTTCACACTAAGATCAAACAGCTTTTTATTGCTTTTTGATTTTTATTGGTACTAAAAGTGATGCCGATCCGTAAAGAATAACACTTACATATGAAACCACTAACTGTACTGGTAATTCGACTAAATAAAATGTTGAACCATATCTATATGTGATTGTTTTAATTATTATCACGAAACGATCTTCTTTTGAACATATATGCCTAAATATTAGATAGATTTCATCAGAAAAAATGACACCGGCTGTAGAACTATGGAAAATCAAGGAACATTGAACAAATATTTCCATTCTGTTTTAGAAATCCTCGGCAGTATGTAATCATAGTTTCTTATGAAGATCACATACTCGAGCATCAGTTAAAGATTATTGATCCAGCTACTATTAAACCCACGATGGAAAGTGACTAGTTAGTTCTTAAATTTAGAAAAGCTGGTGCAACAATTAAAATGTAATTCATTTATAGTGATTGTTTGAATTTTTCCATTGATGTTGAGTAATGTAATTAATCAGTCTGTTTTTGGTACATGGGCATCCTATTAGGATCGACTGTATATCGCCATTAAGTCACAAGGATTTTAAGCAAGGATATATGGTGGTTAGCAGTGGAATTTAGCATACTAGTTTCATTCCATTTGAGAATCAGCATCTGGATGTACCTGAACCCCAGTGTTAATATATACAATGAAACTCAAATCCATTACCTCTCGTCTCAATCACGCCACTCGTTATCCATCGAGCTAATGAGTTCAGATAACCAGTAACTTATTCAATTAAATGAGCCATATATCAAAATATACAAAAACTTATAACAATCCTATACTGAAGCAATTCTCATTGAATGAACTCTTAATAACAAAAACTGATTATTGACAGTCATGAAGATAAACAATATTCTTATCAGTCCTTTTCTCTTAGTGTTTGAATTCTTCAGAGTTATAGAAAACTAAATCTTTTATTCTTACTCTTAGATTTAAAGATTCCTTCTAATTGATTTATTCATCTTTTATATAGTTGAGATCATAAGTCAATTGAAGCTAGACCACCATGGAAAACCTGAAAGCACTGGACGGCCGTTTCGTCCTCTTATGGAACCCCTCAGCAGTGCGCATCCACGATCCCACCTCGCGAGATTGGAACCCAGGACTTATCAGTCTCGCGCGTGAGCACTCATCTTTTCTAAAGTACTATATTCGACTGTATATCTTATTTAACAAAAATTGATTATTTTATACATCATTTTGGTTAGCCAAATTTACTCAGTTGTCATTTCTCATTAACTCTCATTTTAACATTACTGTGATAATTATGAATGTATTTAAAGTGATAAACTATGACCTTTTAAAAAATCTTATCATAACTACTACGTGTCTTTTATATTATATTAACCTTGTAGACTATAATAAGATATATGTATTTTTAAAGACTAACATGAACTATACTATGAATATTACCACTGTAGTGAACGAGAACAGTAGGTCTCAATATAAACAAAGGGAAAAGCAAGACTCTCCGATACAACACAACATGCATTAATCGAATTACACTTGACGGAGAAGCTTTAGAGGATGCAAAAATCTTTATATATCTGGGCAGCACCATTGATGAACACGGTGGATCTCATGCAGATGTGAGGGCGCGAATCGGCAAAGCAAGAGCAGCATATTTACAACTGAAGAACATCTGGAACTCAAAAAAATTATCAACCAACACGAAGATCAGAATTTTCAATACAAATGTCAAGACAGTTCTACTGTATGAGGTGGAAACCTGGAGAACTACGAAAGCTATCATCCAGAAGATATAGATGTTTATTAACAGTTGTCTACGCAAAATACTTCGGATCCGTTGACCAGACACTATCAACAACAACCTACTATGGGAGAGAACAAACCAGATTCTATCCAGAGGAGGAAGAAATCGGGAAGAAGCGCTGGAAGTGGATAGAACACACACTGAAGAAAGCACCCAACTGCGTCGCAAGAAAAGCCGTCACATGGAATCCTCAAAGCCAAATGAGAAGACGAATATCAAAGAACACATTACGCCGAGAAATGGAGACAGATATATGAAAAATAAACAAAATTTTGATAGAACTAGAAAGGAAGGCCCAGGACAGAGTGGATTAGAGAATGCTGGTCGGCTGCCTATGCTCGATTGGGAGTAACAGGCATAAGTAAGTAAGTAAGTAAGTAAGTGAACGAGGACACGAGTGGGGGACCATCAAATACATTTCAATACAACATTATAGAATATCTTAGTAAAATCTAAGAACCACACAGTAAATACTTCATTTGTAAAATATATATCATTTATCTTAGACTTTGTTTTTCCTTCGTTTCCATACCAATCACCCTCTGTTCTCGTTCTTGTTCTTTTCGATTTACTCAACCTTCTGCCTTCAGGCATTCTACTTTCTATTGATGATACATACTACTAACATTTGTCGACATCAGCAGCAAATACCACACTACTACTACTACTAAATGACTTCCTTTATCTGTCATTAAATCCTCACAAAATAATAATAATAGTAATGATAATAATAATAATAATAACTTCTTCCCAACTTCAAGTTAACCTTAATTTACTTACTGAATAAGGCAATACAATATAACATTTGTATTCAATCTATTTCCGGTACATCCCTTCAATAACAAACAAACAAAACAAAACAAAAAACATTCTAATCTTTCATAAACATTATCTTTTGGAAACTTATTGCTATTAGGATATGTAAGTATCTATGAGTATGTGTATGGGGGGGAGGGGGGGTCTTATTTATCAGATAGGAAATATTGAAAAATTAAAAAAAATTCCTTGTAAGAATAGTTCTCTATTGTATGACAGAAACCTAAGCATATATACATATAGATATCTTGAGATGTAAATAAATAGGCATGATATATTGATTTAGTCATTGTATAAGACATAGATTAACTAAGATATATATTTGTGATTTGTTTATTTTCACTAATAATAGAATTTATAAAATTATCCTGTCAATAAATGTTCTCTTTGCTTTGCTTTGCTTGTTGACATCCTAGATACTATATTTATTGAATCTCCCTCCCTCTCTCTCCTTCTCCCTCCCCCCCTCTCTCTCTATATATATGCGGTGATGTAAACTTCTTTAACATGATATTTCAGGTTGATCTGATATACTTAATCCTTTTTTTATAAAAAAAAAAAACGTTTACATCGAAACAATGAGTTTTTCAGTTGCATCAAATGGCCTAGATTATTTTGTTACAAAAAAGAATATGTATTATCTTATTCTGTAGAAAAATGGATTATAGTTAACATTGAGATGTAAAGCAAGCATTTCGTTATATTTGAGACTTATCAGTTAAGTATGCATGGACCGTAGTGTTGATATTGATATTGAAACTTGAACTTAGTGCCTTTTCAGAGTTGAAATCATGAGTCTATTGAAGCTAGACCACCATCGAAAACCTAGGAGCACTGGACGGCCAACTCATCCTATTATGGGACTCCTCAACAGTGCGCATCCACGATCCCCCCTCACGAGAGAGATCCAAACCCAGGACCTACCAGTCTCGCGCCAGAGCACTTAACCTCTAGACCACTGAGTCTTTCGGCATCCAACTGTGTTAATGTCTAACTTCAACTGATCCACGAAGTTGATGCCTTTTGTTATAAACACTCATCCGCTGTCCATATGGAGGCCTGCTTGAACATCTGAGCTACCTATTCCTAACATCTAGACATTTCAACAAGTTATCTATTTCTATTTGTTTTAGTACATCATTATGTCTATTAATCGCACAAACTATTCAGGTATGTTTCTGAAAAGTGTACAACCTATCGTTGTACAAGTTACGAAAGACTCAATCATAGATATCGTCGTTGCTGACAATATGTAGTGAAAAGAATGTTTATTATTTGGATGTCGATTTACTGGGCTGCTAACATTTATCTGGTGATCACTCAATATTTGTCAACAAGATCGATGAAGAAGTAAGAAATGGAAACTTGTTGAAACACATTGTGCTGAGAATTCTATATTATACCAAAAATATAATACTGAATAAAGCTGACAATAATAATAAAGTAATTGTGTTAAGATGACAATTAACTTGCGTAATGGGCATAATGTTCCTAAGTAGGACGGCATGCCTCTTGTAGATGTCACTTCCAGTCGTAGTCAATTCATTTCATAAAACTTGTGACAGAAATAGCTATTTTCAAATATGATGCATATATGTTAACTAAAGACTGATCAAAACTTACTTCCTAATATCAACCATGGGGTAATTCAAATACCTACTAATAATTTCATAAAATCAACTTGGTTTTGAAAACATAATGTAAAGTTCATTGATAAATCTATTGAATAACCTATAAGCTATCCAACAACTATACAAATATTGTTCATTTAATCTCCTAAATCTACAGTGATGCTAGCTACAATCATACAACTACTATACTTACATATCATTACGTACAAAGGTAGACAATTCAATGACCTTTTGGTATAACCCATCCTATCCTGACTTGGTGACCAAGATTTCCTGGGGTTTTTAAACTAAGTTTGGAAGCAAATAAAGGTGTATGAGATAAAGTCATACTTAATGGGAACAAGGAAAGAAAGAACAACTCAAACAGGCCTTAACCAAGCTCACAAATGTGCTATTTCCTCAAAATTTAGTTAGCCATTGATACATGCTGGTTATTTTCCACCTTCGAGGAGAGGGGCTAGAAAAACAACTCAAAGTTTGAGAAATTGTCTTTATCACTAGAGACATGTTGAATGTGGTTCAGTTACTTGGTTGGGATTCAGTCTTATCTTACTGAATGCATGTATTCATCATAAATAGGCAATGCGCTTTATTAATTGTGGAAAAATAATCAATATGAATCATAGATACCTGTGGTCTTTTAATCTAGTTGGTACTAATACTCAAGAACATGGAATTTAGTAGTTAGAAATTCAAAACATAACCCCCAAATTGTAAGCAAAGATGGATAGTGGCTAGCAGTGGAATTCAGTTTGACGCGCGTTTCGTCCTATTTGGGACTCGTCAGCTATATGTACCTGCATCTCAGAATTGATGTTCACTCTGTGACTAGAACCCAGTACCTTTCGCTTCAAACGCCATCGCATTATCCACTCGGTCACTGACTCCTAATAATAATAGTAACAATAATAACATTAATAATAACTTACCCTATTTGCCCTCTATAAGGATGAGATGATGTATTATTTGATGTCCAATTTATATTACTTAACTTAGATATATTATCTCTACATTCATTTACATTTCTTGTATACGATGATGATATTGTTAATGGATTAGTTTGATTTGATGATAAATTCGGTATTACAGAAGGAAATGTTATAGGATTATTATTTTCATTCATTGTATTAATTATAGATGAATGAAATGAAGGTATCATATGTCGACTATTTATGAATTGTTCTTCAGTAGGTGTAGCAATAGTACTATTATTGTTATTAGTATTATTAGTAGTGGTGGTAGTAGTAATATGTGATGGATTCCTGTGGGTAATCATTAACCCATTACTATTATTCGATGATGAACTTGTATTCATATTTGATTTATGTAAATAATCAACACCATTATTCCCATTCAATATTGAATGATTTAATAGTTCATGTCCATTGTTTAAATCATATTGATTAGAATGTTTAGAATTAAGATGATAATAATATGGTAAATGATTGAATGTAAATGAAGAGAAATAATTATGTAATGGTGATGTTGATTGACATGTAGTATCATTATGATAAGAAGATTGATGTTGATCAATATCGTTATTATTACTTTGATAATTCGAATGATACTGATGAGGATATTGAAAACGAGGTCGAAATCCAGAATTATATTGTAAATCAATAGTTTCATTTGATTTAGGTGTATTATGAATACCAAATTCTATAGAATGAAATAATGATTTAGATGATGTTGTTATAGATGATGTACATTGATGAGATGTAGTAGTCAATATAACTGTATCATCATCATCATCATCATCATCTTCTATATGATGTAATTTAGATTGATTTAAATCATTATCTAATCTTATACAATTCAATTCATTTGAAGAACTAATTCTAGATTTTTTTGTTAATGGCATCATATCTGTTGATTCATGATTAGGTGAATAGAAAGTTGAATGGTGATGTTGATGATGAGGATGAGGAAGTGGAGCTGGAGGGGGTACAGGAGGTGCAGGAGGTGGAGGATCACATTGTTTATCACAATGTTTATAAACATTTAAATGTGAATAAGATTTTTCTGATATTTCAATTGGATTATAACCATTTGTTTCTTCTCCATTTTCATGATCTTCATCATTAGGATCACTATCATCATGATCATGATCATCGTCTTCATGACCACAATGATTGTTACTATCATTACTAGTGGAAATCATTAAATTTAATTTATTTGTATTATTATTATTATTGTCAATGGTTTGTTTACCATATTCTAAATCATTGAAAAGAATACGATTTGTATCATCATAAGATAATGATAATGATGGAGATAAAGATTTCGGTCTATTAAATGATAATGATGGTGAAGATGATGATGATGAGGTTGAATTGATCATGTAATTGGTTTTATTATTATCATAAGAATTAAGTGGTTTAATTGTTAATTGGGAATGAATGCTTGGACCATTTAATTCTGTTATTGTTAAATTATTAATTTGTGATTGGTTTCTATTTATGGATTCTTGTGGAATACAAGTTATCTAAATGAATAGAATTAAAGATAAAATACAATAATATGGTAATTGTAAGTGAAGTTATATATTTGGTATTCTCTATATATAGTTGAAATCATGAGCCAACTGAAGTTAGATCACCATGGAAAACCTCCAAGCACTGGACGGCAAACTCGTCCTATTGTGGGACTCCTCAAAAGTGCGCACCCACGATCCCGCCTACGCGAGATTCGAACCCAGGAGCCCTCGATCTCGCAAGCGAACGCTTAACCACTAGACCACTGACCTGGCCGGCATCCAACGATGTTAATGTATAACTTCAACCGATTCACGAAATCGAGCAACCATTCACCATTGTCTTCAGTGAGTTACTATCTCACAACAGACGGGATTGTGGATGCGCACTGCTGAGGAGTCCCACAATAGGACGAGTTGACCGTCCAGTGCTTCCGTGTTTTCCATGGTGGTCTAGCTTCAATCGACTCATGATCTTAACTATATAAAATTACTAGAATCTCCACAAAACCCCCTTGTGATAAAACAAAGAGAATTAGATAACTTGTTGAAATATGTAGATAACAGTAACAGGTAGCCCAGATGTTTAAGTAGATCGCCTTTATCCACTTTTGTTTTCACTGGTTAGTTGTTTCATCATACTATACAACTAACCAACAACATACATTTACAACCCCTCTATTCCAATCGAATACAGTGTGTTCACAACTCAATTAGCGGGTTCCTAACAATTAAACCATCAGATTAATATCAAAGTCATAATGATTACTATTTCTAGATTAAATTAATCTATTCAAAATCATCTCATCTCATTTTATATATTTATATATAGTTAAGATCATGAGTCAATTGAAGTTAGACCATCATGGAAAACCTGGGAGCATTGGATGACCATTTATTTGATTATTATTAGTAGTATTATATAAATCAATATTTATTAAAAACAAATGTTATACGTGCTTAATCATTCAATCATCATTCTGTTAGTTATTACATAATATATGATTACAATGAAAGTATGAATTATGCAATATGACGTAATGGATTACATGATATACTGATAAACATCTATCCTATATTATTGTAAAGAATTTGCATTATAGAAACTATGAATTTAACATGTATATCATTGAATTCAATATAGTTTTATTTAAACTATTAACTGGAAGTTAAGGTTTATGATGATGATAATAATAATAATGGTATACAATAATTAATAAATTTAGAATATTTTAATGGTTAAGATCATGAGTTGATTAAAGCTAGATCAACATGGAAAACCTGGAAACACTGAATGGTTGTTTCATCCTATTGTGAGACTCCTCAACAGTGCGCATCCATGATTCTGCCTCGCCAGATTCCAACTCAGGACCTACCAGCCTCGCACCAGAGCACTTAACTTCTAGACCACTGAGTCGGTCGGCATCCAACAGTGGTAATATCTAACTTCAACCGACTCACGAATTTGCCCCACCGTCTACCATTGTCTTCAGTGAGTTACTATCCCACAACAGACCTGGTTGAACTCCACTAGTCACTGCTTCTCATTAGAACTCCAGGAAATACCTCTTGAAGCCAGTCACTAGTGAGCATATGTTGAATAATATCAGAAGGGGTTTTTATGGATATTATATTATATTTTTTAAATGAAGTATGGCAACGTGTGTCTAATACATATATGTACCAGGTTTTGCACTGTTAATATCTAGCAAAGATCATTTTGAATGAATGGTATCATTTGATGATTATAGTAAATAATAGATGACATTGAGGGATGTAACTTAGAGTCGGTTTCAACGGCACTGAATCATTCATTCTTTGTCTTTCTGTAGATCTTCAGTTTCAAAATTATCTCATTCTTCTTTTTTCTCTCAATTTATTATTTCTTCTCAAATGATTACAACTGATGCTATTACTACTTCTACTACTCTGGGAATTATCTTATTGATTTCCTTTGGCTAAGGTGATACTGTGGCATAATTTGAATCGATATACATAAATCCCAGGTTTTACTTTGTTTAAAACTGATTCACTAATTTAGTGATATTCATCTATTTAAAGAATGATGATTTGTTCTTAGAGTATAACTGATAACCACAAATACTAACCACGTTATTTTAGGTTAGGTACATTTATAGTTTAATAATTGAGATCATGAGTCAAGAGAAGCCAGACCACTATGGAAAACCTGAAAGCACTGGACGGCCGTTTCGTCCTATTGCGGGACTCTTCAGCTTATAAATAATCTATTAACCCTATCTCAAATTTCGTTAAGTTAATCAGTCAAATGCTAATTATACATTTAGTGATCCTATGTTCTTTAAACTATATGGTTTAGTTACAAAACTTTTCATTGTATGTTTAAACAATAACAAGTAAGCACTGATAATGTTAGTGAGAATGATAATAAAAGCTTCTTAATTACACTGTGCAGTTTAGAGAATTGAATATTATCAAATCTAATGAGATGTATTTCAGCATTGAGGTAAGGAAAGGATATTTATAGACGTCAAATTGAACCAGTGACCAGTGGAGTTCAACCAATTCTGTTGTAGAGATATCAACTCACTGAAGACAATAATGAATGGTTGCTCAAACATCGTGGATTGATTGAAGTTAGACATTAACACCGTTGGATGCCGGCCGGCTCAGTGGTCTATCGGTTAAGTGCTCTGGTGCGAGCCTGGTAGGTCCTAGGTTTGAATCTCGCTTGTGAGGCGGGATCGTGGATGCGCACTGTTGAGGAGTCCCATAATAGGACGAGTTGGCCGTCCAGTGCTTCCAGATTTTCCATGGTAGTCTAGCTTCAATTGACTTATGAATTCAACTATGAAAATTGAAATTTATCTTACTTTTTTCAGTTAGTAATAAAGATTTAAGTATTTACAATTGAGCAAATGAAACTTTATGGTAGAAATTATATAAAATATATAACCCCTCAATACATTGTGGTTGACAAGTCATCTAACGTAAATCTATTTAATATGATTGTTTAAAACTACAAATCATTGGGTAATGATAATGTTTTATCCTTAAAAAAAGCTATTGAGTGGTTATAGTTTGTCTGAAGGAAACTCTACTTCACCCAAGTTTCGTACTAGTTGGTTCCTGTCACCAAGGTGTCTCAGTTATCTTCATGGGACTGATACTCCCTATAGGACTTGAAGCCTCATCACCCAGTTCTACAGCCTGAGATGTTACCTTTAAATTATTCGAACCGCGACTGATCTCTTACAGAGCTTATATTCAAATATCTTTTCCTTTAAAACTTACTTTCTAGTAAGAAATAGGCAAATTTTCATTGATTAAGTGTATATATATAGATGCCCAAATATATTTATCATGTTTGAAGTTTCTAAAATCATCAAAGTGCAAATAATTCATTGTTTTTATGTATAGTTGAAATCATGAGTCAATGGAAGCTAGACCACCGTAGAAAACCTGAAAGCACTGGACGACCGTTTCGTCCTATTGTTGTTGTCATTGTTTGTTTTTTTTATAAAAAAAGTACATTCATTTCCATTAAGAAAATTAATGTCAAAACCAATATAGAAACAATGAAAAACGCACTTTATATTAACGTCTACATTCTAATCAGTCACTAGGTAACAATTCATGTTATTTCCTTATCTAGTTCTTAGTGTCAATAGAATTGTAACGAATAAATCTGTGATAAGCTTACCAAATGTTTCGACATTATAATGCACTGTGTTCAATGTTAAATGATTACTGTTAATCAAAAAAATCTTTGATATCTTGATTTAGGACAATTATTTAACCAGTTTCTTTTTTAAATGCCGATATTTGGATTTCACAGACCACCTAGCTCTTCTATCTCATATACGCCAACATATACTGGTCAAGACAAACAGTGTAACAGAAGTCTCTACATCAGTAAGCCTCAAAATACATAAGGGAAAAACCAAGATCCTCAAATACTACACAGAGAACACTAACACAATCGCAATTGATGGAGAAGCCCTCGAAGAGGTAGAAACATTCACCTACCTGGATAGCATCATCGATCAATAAGGAGGATCGGATGCAGACGTAGACGCAAGGATTGGCAAAGTAAGGACAGAATTCCCACACTTCAAGAAAATACGGAACTCAAAACATTTGTCTACAAGACAATATCAAACTCAAAATCTTCAATATAAATGTCAACATAATGAGTTCTACCATATGGAACTGAAACTTACAGAACTACTACAAGCATCATCAAGAATGTACAACTATTTATAAACAATTGTCTACACAAGATACTCAATGTCTGTTGACTAAATATCATCAACAACAACCTAGTATGGGAGGGAAAAACCAACTTCCATCAGACGAGGAAATTAGGAAAAGATGTTGGAAGTGTATAGGACATGGATTGAGGAACTCATCAAAGTGCATCACGAGACAAGTTCTAACTTGGAATTCTGAATGGGAACGGAAAAGTGGAATGCCGGGGAACACACTGTGTCGATAATGGGAAGCAGACATGAAAAGAATGAATAGGAACTGGAAATAAGTGTGAAGGATTGTTGAGGACAGAATTGAATAGAGAATGGTTGTGGGCGACCTATGCTTCTCCAGGAGTGGATTTAGGCGTAAGTAATTAAGTTTGACTAGATACACTTCTATTTGAACAGTCTTATTTTCTTCTATCTGTTTATTTTGAATCATTTCATTACATTTAACAATCATTGATAAATTTATTTTCATGTTTATTATCAACTTGAAAACATAAGTCCAGTACTTCCAAGTTTTCCATGGTAGTCTAGCTTCAATTGATTCATGATTTCAACTATGAAAATTACTAGAATATCCACAAAAACCCCTTCTAATAAAAATCTATTCAGTTAACGATCAGATTGCACAATCAAATTTTAATCTACCTCAGTAACGGAGTAGAATTTTCAATTTTTAAATCACAGAATGTTGTAACTCAACCCTGAGTTCATGAAATTGTTTTCAGTTAATGAGTTACATTATATTACAGTTAATATTATACTGATATTACATAGCACATGTTAACAAAAACCTTTGTTTAAATGACATCATGCTTATAATTTGCCAATTTAATTGACATTAATAAGTATTAGATATCAATAAAACTTAAAAAAATAAACAGTTTTAAATGAAGCTATCCAAATGAGCTGAATAGCTTAATTATACACTTTAAAGGAGCTGATGATGTTGTCTGGAACAACAATGATAACTTCACAATTAATTCATCTAGCTTAAAGAACTCAACGATAACAAAGTATTCACCTGAGTCTCAGATCTTCATTATCATTTCAAGGTATGCGTTATGACAATAACTGAATAATCATTACGAAAAATTGTTAAAGGATAATAATAATAATTGATTATGGTTTAGAGTCATAGAACACTAATTATTTAGTTGTTAATAACAACTGCATTACCGAGTTAGTAATGCAGTAAGTAATGCCACGACGTGCAATGTTTTTTGGTGTAGGAGTAGATTGAAAGAAAGCTAGGGGCGGTCAGACCAAAACGTGGCACAAATCCATGAAGTCATTGACAATTGAACTGACCCATGATTGTAGGTGTAGACTACCGGGTTGGGATTCACGAGATGATAGCAATCGATGGTTAGAGACCTTGAATGACATGGCTCAAAATCGTTGGCAATGGCGCAGGTGCATCCACTCTTTGTGTTCTGCCAAATTCTAATCTTCTGAATTCTTCATGTTTCTATCATTTTTCTCTTTCCAAATTTATTTCACTGGATTATACTCCTTCAATAACATCTTCAAACCCTAATCTTTCGGTTTATTGCTTATACTCTTACTACTTCTACCACTATGGGATTTGAATGGACAACTGCATCTCTGTGTTAATGTGGTATGCAACTCGAACTGATGTACGTACGTACGAAGTTCTACGTTGTGACTGACTGACTATTAATATGAGTTATACTTTACCTCCTCATTATCCTACCAACTTTACGAAACATAATATTTTTACAATTAACATTGAAGAATTATTTTAGTTAAACAATCGTTGAAAATCATCGATTGTTAGACAAATGTTTCATCTAGACATGGAACTCGTCAGTAATGCACATTCATCATCCTACCGCGAATTGGATGGACGATTTTTACAGCTCATATAGGCCAGTAATCTTTTATTCAGGGGTTTGTTTATATAATTTCAATTAAATCAGTTACCTTATCAAGTATAAAAATGGAAATTGATAATCAGTTGGTATGTGAGGATTTGGATAATATTGGGTTCTCTGAGTTAACTAGTTTAATTATCGATATTTAACTCAACGAATATAGTAGCTTCATTTTAATTATGTCAGTTGTATGTTCCAACAGAAAAAAACTGTATTTCCAAAGATATAATAATTAAATTAAGCCGAAAATGATCAAGTTTACTATTGAATTTATATAAATGAATCACCAATGTACAAACATCGAATATCTCAAAAAACTTCAAAAAGACTAATATTTTAAGAAAATGGTATATTGGTTAGTTCGTCAAATCTAGGATAATCATTTTACCTTATTTGGAATTTGTCATTTGAGTGTACCAATGTTAATGTTAACACTAACACTCGAACTGTTAACAACTACTCAACATTACTAGAAACTTGTAACTAAATAGGAAAATCAAAAAACAAACTTCTCAACATGCATATATATCCAAAAAGACTAATCAACTGTAAATCTTAAATAGTTGAAATCATCAGTCAATTGAAGCTAGACAACCATGGAAAACCTGGAAGCACTGGACGATCGTTTCGTCCTATTGTGGGACTCCTCAGCAGTAACCAATGGATTTCAACCAAGTCTGTAGTGAAGTATCAACTCAGTGAAGACATTGGTGGATGTGTCGCGCAATTTCGTGGATTGGTTGAATTTATTCATTAACACCGTTGGATGCCGGCCGGCTCAGTGGTCTAGTGGTTAAACACTCACTCACGAAACTGATAGATCCTTGGTTCGAGTCTTGCGAGGTGGGATCGTGGATGCGCACTACTGAGGAGTCCCACAATGGGACGAGTTGGCCGTCCAGTGCTTCCAGGTTTTTCCATGGTGGTCTAACTTCAATTGATTCATGATTTCAACTATATATAAAAATTACTAAAATCTTCACAAAACCCCCTTCTGTAAATCTTAATATTAACGGCGGTAAAATACCAATCTGAACAACTTTTGTTGTTGTTGAAAAAACTCTTTTCATTTTATTTAAGATATAAACAAAATATTAATAAACATCTATATTATGTATATATATATATCTCATTGATAGCACCAAGATAATAACTTTATATTGTACGTGTACAAGATCAAACTTATTTGAAGAATGAAAAGTAAAAGAAATGAACAAAGGTACCGGAACTGTTGACATTATTATTACTATTATTATTATTAGTAGTAGTAGTAGTAGTAGTAGTAGCAGTACTATTAGCAGTAGTAGTAGTTGTAGTAGTAGTAACAGTATTAGTATGGTTTAGATCATTATCCCTTTTTCTAATGTGTAAAATAAATATTTTGTTGATTTCACCTCATTTTTCATTGTCATGACAGTTGAAAACAAAAAAAACAAAAAAAAAATATCTGACATTAGATAAAAGCAAATTTATTTACAGATATGTAATTGTGTACTGTACTTATGTATGTATGTAAGTGTGTGTGTATGTGTGTATATATGTATGTATGTACAGATAACTTATCCTATTTATCTATTATAGTATCTAAATCTACATTTAAGTATATGTACACACACACACATACACACACAAATTAAAAAAATCACCCAGAAACCTAAAAAAAAATAATGAAAAAAAACTTTCCTATCTGATTAGGGATTTTCTTTTTATTCTAATCAAAGAAATTCTCAAAATATTCTATTTTGAAATGTTTGTTATAAATGTTCCCGTTTTCTTCTCTTTAACAAAGTATAATAATAATAATAAGGTTGTAATGGTTACTTATTTATTCTTAATCAGTAGTAGTTTACTTTTTCATTTATTTATAATATCCAAGTCTATTTCCATGGGTATTTGTGCGCGTGTGTGTGTGTGTGCGCATGTGTATCTCGTATAGGCATGGATACACGAAAGTGTATAAATGATATTATATATCTTTGAAAGTTACTTTACGTATTGGTATACTACATTACCCTAAGATATTGTATAAGTAAAAATAGACCGGAAAATAAGTCATTTAAATATTATTAGAGAAATAAAAAAAAGAGAATTCTTTTGATGTATCGATTGTTTCAAGAGAAAAATATTCAACTAAATGAATGTTGGTGGTCATTAATATTCAAGTTTTGGATCTAGGTTTCACGAATGTCAAGAGTAACTTGTTTATAAGGCATATCTATTGCTCCTCTTATAATGAATGGATTCAAATCTCGCTCATGAAGCGGGATCGTGGATACACACTGTTGTCCAGTGCTTCCAGGTTTTTGCAAAGGTGGTCTAGCTTCAATTGACTGATGATTTCAACTATGAAAAATACTGGAATCTCCACAAAACCCCCCTTCTGATCTAAAATTAGAATATGTCATTATCAAAAATCATTTTTATACCAATATTACAATGATCAGTTTATTACACTTTGGAACACAAACTAATCGCTCTAAATTTTATATAATTCTTATCATAAGAATGAAAATATTTAACATAACATTCAAAACTAATTTCATTAAAAAGATGGATAGTGACTAGCAGTGGAATCCAGTTTGACGCGTTTCGTCCTATTTGGGACCCGTCAGTTGGATGTACCTGAATCTCAGAGCTGATGTTCAACCTGGGACTCGAACCCAATACCTTTCGCTTCAAACGCCATCGCGTTATCCACTCAGCTACTGAGTCGTGACAGACACTTGCTTGTACAATGAGGTGATGTTTAAATTCACTTGGTGTTGTTTACTTGTATCTTCCCACTGTTATTTAGGACTACAATTGATCAGTGAACATCAACTCCGAAGTGCAGGTACATCCAACTGACGAGTCCCAAATAGGACGAAACGTGCGTCCTTGATTTCACTGCTAGTCACTATCCATCTCTGCTTAGAAACCTTGTGAC